>NC_142878.1:99202424-99353939 GCF_051225735.1 Oryctolagus cuniculus | reverse complement strand
TATAGAACTGTATTTATATAGATTTATAAAATCTATATTTGTAGATTTCTGTTATACTACTACATTTTATAGATCTTTGATTATTTTAAAATTTACTGTAGGGGCTGTCTGTGCCATAGTGGATAAAACTGCAATCTGCAGGGGCTAGCTCTGTAGCGTAATGGGTAAAGCTGCTGCCTGTAGTGCTGGCATCCCATATGGGCACTGGTTCAAGTCCTGGCTGCTTCACTTCTGATCCAGCTCTCTGCTGTGGCCTGGGAAAGCAGTGGAAGATGGCCCAACTCCTTGGCACACCTGTACCAGTGTGGGAGACCTGGAAGAAGCTCCTGGCTCCTGGCTTCGGATTGGCACAGCTCCGGCCATTGCAGTCAATTAGGGAGTGAACCAACGGATGGAAGACCTCTCTCTCTCGCTCTCTCTCTCTCTGCCTCTCCTTCTCTCTGTGTGTAACTGTGACTTTCAAACAAATAAATAGATCTTTAAAAATTTTAAAAAAACATGTTATCTCAAAAACTAAAAAAAAAAAGGTGAAAGAAAAAAGAGGAAGGCAAAGAAGGGTGAGAGAGGGGAAAGGAGGAAAGGGATCCCATTATACTCTTAGCATCATATCTATGAACTATGTGGAGTCTGTTAAAAACTAACTAAAACTTTTTTAAATTAAAAATTAAGGGGGCGGGGGCTGGTGCTGTGGTGTAGCGGGTTAAAGCCCTGGCCTGAAGCATTGGTATCCCATATGGGCACCAGTTCTAGTCCCGGCTGCTCCTCTCCCAAACCAGCTCTCTGCTATGGCCTGGGATAGCAGTGGAAGATGGCCCAAGTCCTTGGGCCCCTGCACCCATGTGGGAGACCCGGAAGAAGCTCCTGGATCCTGGCTTCAGATCAGCGCAGTTCCAGCCGTTGTGGCCATCTGGGGAGTGAACCAGTGGATAGAAGACCTCTCTCTCTGTCTCTACCTCTCTCTGTAACTCTGTTTTTCAAATAAATAAAATAAATCTTTTAAAAAAATTAAAGGGGCTGACACTGTGGCATAGCAGGTAAAGCCACCGCCTACAGGGCCAGAATCCCATATGGACACTGGTTTGAGTCCTGGCTGCTCCACTTCCAATCCAGCTCCCTGCTAATGCACCTGGAAAAGTAGTGGAAGATGGTCTAAGTCTTTGGGCCCCTGAACCCGTGTGGGAGACCCAGAAGAAGCTCTTTCTCCTAGCTTCAGCCTGGCCCAGCTCCACTGTTGCAGCCATTTGGGGAGTGAACCAGCAGATGGAAGACCTCTCTCTCTCTCTCTCTCTGCTTCTGCCTCTACCTCTCTGCAACTCTGCCTTTCAAGTAAATAAATAAATAAATCTTTAAAAAAATAAAAAGCATTTGCACCAAAAATAAATTTACTTTTACTCCATTTTCCATGAACCTTTTGTAAAGCCCTCATATATATTTACATATATCCTATAAATATTTGAAAAACACAAATATTATATGCATATATGTCTATGTATAAGAATTCAATAGACATATACATAATATACATGATATATTAAACTATTCAATAGACAGGCATATTTTCTATGTGGTGTGCTGTAAAGGTGCCCACATGATCCCTGCTTCCTGGCATCCATGCCCTGGTAGAACCCCATCTCTTTTTGGCTTCTCTTGGCATGACCTGTGACTCACTTCTACCCAATGGAATACAGCAAAGGTGATGGGATGTGACTGCATCACACAGGAGGGGAGCACCGTCTCACTGGAGTTTTCCCTGTGCTGGGTGGCCGTGGGGGGGACCCGGCTGAGAGAAGCCTCTGCAAACTGAGCGGAGCTGTCAGCAAGCACAGAAAGTGAGCCCCAAGTGCTGTAAGTGCAAGGAACTGGGTCTGCCGAGGGTTGCATGAGCTTGGGAGTGGAGCCATCCAGGGCTGCTTCCAGATGAGGACCTGGCCCTGACAGCACCTGCGTTGCAGACTTGTCGAGGGACCAGCTAAGCACTTCCGGCTCTCTTGCCCCACAGGAACTGTGAGATAACAAATATGTGCGTCTTATGCTGCTGAGTTTGTAGTAATATTGTTACGCAGCTGTCTATCGATCGATCTATCTATATGTTTGTCTTAAACGATAGGTGTAAACACCCATACATCACACACATTTGACCAAGTGCGAGATTCCATCCCCCAGCCATAATGAGTGGTGCTCCAGGGGCACACGACACAAGCTGGCTCCGTCAGTCTCCTTCCCTGGGATTTTGCATAAGGAAACAGGAGGCTGACTGGAGTCTTCTAAACTTGCTCCAATGGAATGATTTAAGCCTGATGGTTGACAAAAATCCATGTTCTCCTACTGCATGCAGGAAAATCTTCCAAAGCAGGAAAGAACATAAGTGGGACGCCCCAAGAGGAGACCTGAGACCCACTGAAAGAGAGGCTGCTGGTGACAGGACCCTGCCACACCTATCCCTGTATTTTCCAATTGCATGAGCCATTGCATTTCTGTGTTTGCTTTTTTGGTTCCCACATAGGCTCTGAGCACCTGGAGGGCAGGGAATCTGCAGCTTCCTCAAAATATGGCCCAGCTCAGAGGGCTTTTCCAGAGCGAGTAGAGCAAAGGATGCGAGACGGAAGAGCCTCATTGGCTGTGGCGTGCCCAGAAGATACACTGACAGGCATTCATTCACTTTTCAAACCTCCTCACATAAATCATTATCAGTAACTGCCAGAGAACCTCATGGACCTACTGAACCTTGGGTGGGGGGACACCCATACTATTGATTCACACTACAAAAGAAGAATACCCTAGGAACATTGCAGGTTCCAGGTATGGGTCCATTCAGCTTTGTTTCCCCGTGAGTGTCATGGCTCCAACCTCCTCTTGCTGTTGACTTTGATCGCTGGTTAGTAGAAATGCTTTTCTTTACTATAACTAAATACCCAGGACAGACTACATATGAAGGAAAAAGAGGTTTATTTTTGGCTCAGAGTTCTGGAAAGTCACATCCAAGACCAGGTAGAGCCATTGGTTTGGCCTCGTGCTGGGATTCTTGCTGGCAGAGCACTGGGGGTGACACAGAACATCATATGACCATATGACGTGCTTGTCTACGTCTCTCTTTTTGTAGATTTATTTATTTATTTGAAAGTCAGAGTTACGGAGAGAGAGGGCAAAAGTCAGAATTACAGAGAGACAGACAGAGATCATCCACTCACTGCTCACTGGTTCACTTCCCAAATGGCTGCAACAGCCAGGTCAGGGCCAGGCCGAAGCCAGGAGTTAAGACCTTCTTCCTGGAAAAAAAAAAAAAAAAAAAAAAAGACCTTCTTCCTGGTCTCCCATGTGGGTGCAGGGGTCCAAGCACTTGGGCCATCTTCTGCTGATTTTCCCAGGATATTAGCAAGGTGCTGGATTGGAAGTGGAGCAGCCAGACTGGAACCAGTGTCCATACGGGATGCCAGAATTGCAGGTGGCAGCTTGACCCACTACAACACAACGCTGGCTCTATGCCTCTTATAAAGCCACCGTGATTTGCTCAAGGGTGCATCTACCCTAACAACGTAGTAGAACCTCATCACTTGTCAAAGGCCCCACCTCTAACACCATAATTGGATTAAATTTCTACCCTCCTAGTACCACTGATGTAAGATTTGGGGGACAGGGCTGGCACTGTGGCTCAGCAGGTGAAGCCGCCACCTACAGCGCCAGCATCCCATATGGGTTCAGGTCCGACCGCTGCACCCCCAATCCAGCATCCCTGCTGACGACCTGGAAAAGGCGGCAGCAGATGGCCCATGTGCTTGTGTCCCTGCCACCCACCCGCATGGGAGACCTGGAGGAAGCTCCTGGCTCCTGGCTTCAGTCTGGCTCAGCTCCTGCCATTGTGGCCATCTGGGGAGTGGACCAGCAGAAGGAAGATATCTCCCTCTGCCTCTCCCTCTCCCTCTCTGTGGGGACCAAGTCTTCAACACAAGAACCTGCCGGGGGCACCCATACTGAGATCCAAACCATGGCAGGACAGCTGCCCACACTTATTTAACTGCTTCTCTGTTGAAAGACATTCAAGTTGCTTCCAATCTCTTCCTATTAATACTCAGGAGACGAGACCCCCCCCCCCCCCGTATACACACTTGTGTGTCCTGTGAAAGCGTTTATGCTCTCTCAAAATGTTCTTGTTTGATTTTTCGTGTTAATTCCTCCAGGCGAAACTTACAACCTCCTCCTCATCCCCAGTCTCAATGCTATTGCGTCAAATATCCACTTTAATCTGGGAAGAATTGACATCTTGACCGTATTGAGTTTTCCCATCAAACAGAGGGATCCTACGGGGCTTTAAGTAAAATCACACCGTTAGATGCAATTTGGGCGTGCTTGGTAATGATCCCAGAGACAACAACCGGGAGAGGCATTGTTCGCGTTATCTCCTTTCTCTGAATTTGATGAACAGATTCACCAGGGGGCAGGTGGCTGATCATCTTGCTCTTCTTGGGGTCGTCTCGTTTCCTCTGTGGTCTCTCATTATGTTATGTTTACATCTCTTTTTGAGAGCGGAGGAAGCTTTCCCGGCAAAGGCCCACCGCAGGCTTCTCGCCTCATCCCATTGGCTCCAGCAGTTTGAACCCTTTGACACAGCCCTCCCTTCCACCCGACCTCGGTGACAACTGGATCAACAGAATATGATAAAATGGGCGTTGTGTTGGTTTCCAGGCCCAGACTTTAGACATCGGTCAGCTTCAGCTCTTGGAAGTCAGGTTGCCCGGCCTGAGGAGGCCCAGACAAGGAGGAGCCGAGGCCCCTGGCCCCCAGCTCAGAGGCAGCACCAGCCTGGCAGCCAGGCGAGCGAGCCCTTGGACCAAATCCTCCAGTCCCAGTCAAATAGCCCCAGCTGACTCTCAGGGAACAGAGCCCAGCTGTCACACGGAGTCCTGCCCCAGCTACAGCTCCATGGAGCAGGATCAATGACGGTTGATGTCAGTTGTGACCAAGTTTGTTAGGCTGCAGTAGATAACGGCACGACACACTTCAGTGCCCAACCCCACCACTGGCGCATGGACTGAGACCTTGGCAAACGACCTCAACCACCCACAACTCCCCTCCCCTGGGGGTGGGCCTGCGGCTAGGGCAAGGGTTGGGCGATCCTTCCCAGAGCCAGGAACAAAATCAGGCTCTGCCGGGGAGGATGACAGAGGAATGGCAGCTGCTGGGTGACCAGCATCACTGAGGACATTGGTGACACGACAGACTGAGCCCGGCCCGCAGAGCCCACAGCCACCTCTAGGCCCACTTGGATAACTTGCTCCAGTGTGCCCTCCTCCATGAAGCCCTCTGGGTGTCATTTCACCTCCCAAATGGCATGGTTCATCACACAGACCCAGCCTGCGCGTATAGGACTCCCCCAACCGGAAACCACGCCCACAAGCTATGCCCAGTGGAGTGTGTGGCACAGACGTGGGATCAGGTACAGCCAGGTCTCATGTCCTGTAGGCATTAGAGACAAGTGCTCAGTAGGCAAGGTGAACTTCCAGTACAGCTAGCCTTCACCTCCACGAATTCAACCAACCACAGATCGAAAATACTCGAAGAAAGTCATTGCACTTTCTGAACAGGCCTGAACGTGGAGATTTTTCTTCTCATTGATCTCTGAACAACTTATGACAACTGCTTACTTAGCATTTATGCTGTGCCAGATATCACCACTAACTTAGAAATTATTTAGAATATTCTGGAAATAGAATATTCTGGGAAATGTGCCTGGGTCCTATGTAAACACTTGGCCATTTTTATAGGGCATTTGAGATATTGGTATCTGGTGGGGGAGGGCCAACTGAAACCAGTTCCCCTTGGGTACCGAGGGATGACTGTTTAGTCCAAATTACTCTTGGTGGACACTTAAATGGCCTAGTGAATTAGAATACACGGTATGTATGTACAGCTCTGTGCATGGATAAATGTATATGAATGTATAAATGTAGAGCAGCTGCACTAATACAGGACATGCAAGAAAGAGTACATATTCTAATGCACTTGTACAGTATTTACATTTACTGTATTTCAGGTTGGTTAGAGGTATGTTTTTAAGGAAAGACAGAGATCTTTTGCCTGCTGGTTCACTCCCCAAATGGCCTCAATGACCAGGGTTAGACTAGGCCAATGCCGGGAGCCTGGAGCTCCACCTGGGTCTTCCATATGTGTGGCAAGGATCAAACACTTGGGCCACCTTTTTCGGATATCCCCCTGGCACATTAGCAGGGAGCTGGATCTGAAGTGGAGCAGCCAGAACTCCAACTGGTGCTCATATGGGATGTTGGCATCACACGAGATGGCTTAACCTGTTGTGACACAATGCTGGCCCCTATTTATTTAGTTTTTTTTTTTTGACAGGCAGAGTGGACAGTGAGAGAGACAGAGAGAAAGGTCTTCCTTTGCCGTTGGTTCACCCTCCAATGGCCGCCGCGGCCGGCGCGCTGCGGCCGGCGCACCCGCGCTGATCCGATGGCAGGAGCCAGGAGCCAGGTGCTTTTCCTGGTCTCCCATGGGGTTCAGGGCCCAAGCACCTGGGCTATCCTCCACTGCACTCCCGGGCCACAGCAGAGGGCTGGCCTGGAAGAGGGGCAACCGGGACAGAATCCGGCGCCCCAACCGGGACTAGAACCCGGTGTGCCGGCGCCGCTAGGCAGAGGATTAGCCTAGTGAGCCGCGGCGCCGGCCGGCCCCTATTTATTTTTAAAAGAAGATTCATTTATTTGAAAGGCAGAGTGACACACAAAGAGAGAGACAGAAAGAGATCCACTGGTTCACTCCCCAAATGCCTGCAACAGCCAAGGCAGAGCCAGGCAGAAGCTAGGATCCAGGAATGGCATCTGGGTCTCCCATGAGAACGGCAGGGACCCACGTATTTGGACCATCATCTGTTGCCTCCCAGGCACATTAGCAAGAGTTTGGATGGGAAGCGGAGTTGGGACTCAATACCAGGCACTCCAGTATGCAATGTGGGTGTCCCAAGCAGTGGCTTAGCCACTGTACCACATCATCCACCCTTGTACAGAAGCTTTTTTAAGATTTATTTATTTAAAAGTCAGAATTATACAGAGAGAGCAGAGGCAGAGAGAGGGGGAGAGGTCCTCCATCTGCTGGTTCACTCCCCAATTGGCCGCAACAGCCAGAGCTGTGCAGATCCGAGGCCAGGAGCCAGGAGCTTCTTCCGGGTCTCCCTAGTGAGCAGCACGCCAGTGCCCAGTATGTGTTCCTGCCTTTCTGGTACCAACAGCTGCCACCTGCAATGAAAGGCCTATCAGTGGATGCCTTGGACACACCTGGAGCCACCCATGGAAGTTGGGTCTAACTGTGTGCGTGCACGTGCGTACCTGTGGATAACTGTGAAAAGCTGCTTTATGAAGGGCCTGCTCTTTCCTTATGTTCCTGAGATGCTGCTGTGGGGTCCAGAAAGCAGAGCTGACACGAATGCCAACCAATGGCTCCCATGCCTCCAGCCACGGGGAGGAAAGGATAAGGGAGCCTGTAGTATTGTAAGTGCTGCCCCTAGTGAGTGCTTGGGGGTACTGCAGGGGGAGAGTTTTCACTTGGCCCCCTCCTGTGCTGTAACAGCTCAGCAGTTTTTCCTTTATCCTCTTCAAAAGTAGTGATGTCTTTAAAACATTTTCTTTTTTTTTTTTCTTTTGACAAAATATCTTCCTTTCACTGGTTCACTCTCCCAAATGGCCGCAGTGGTCAGGGTAGGGCCAGATCAAAGCCAGGAGCCTAAAACTCCATCCTGGTCTCCAATTGCCACTGCTTTCCCAGGCTCATTGGCAGGAATCCGCTTCGGAGCAGCTGGGATTTGAACTGCGCTCCCATGGACGCCAGCTTGCAGGCAGCGGCTTAACCTACTGCGCCACAGCCTTAGCCCCTCCCCTGGGATTTGGTCTGCCTTCTCCCCTCTCCTTCCCTCACACCACGTCTCTTCGGCTGTGTCAGTCTTGCTTCTCTCTGTGTCTCTGCCTCTCTCTCTTCCCTGTCCCCTCCAGCCCCTTCTATCTCCCCTCTGGCGCTCTGACCGTCCCTTCTGCTCAGTAGTCACCCCGTTATCCATGGGGGATCAGTTCCAAGGCCCCAGAGGCAGCCTGCGACCATGGACAGCACCAAGCCTGCTGTTTGTACCGCTTTTTCCTGTACAAGCATGCAGACTTGAGGCCTTTCCCATCTCAATGACGCACTTAGCACACACTGCGGCCGTAGCTCTTGTAGTTTGAATGCAACAGCAATACTCGTGTGAATTTCTTTTTCCTTCTGCACCATGCCAAGGCTGGAAGATTTATTCCTCCTGGCGATCTTAGCAATCTCAGCATGAAGTCTTTTCTTTCCTTATTTAGTCAAGAGCGTTCACCTCGGGGGTCCCTGTTGTGGTGCAGTGGGTAAAACTGCCACCTACGGCACAGGCAATCCATGTGGATGCCAGTTCAAGTTCTGGCTGCTCCACTTCCAGTCTAGCTCCCTGCTGATGCTCCTGGGAAAGTAGTGGAAAATGGTCCAAGTGCTTGGGCCCCTGGTACCCGTGTGGAAGACCTGGAAGAAGATCATGGTTCCCAGCTTCAGCCTGGCCCAGCCCAGGCTGTTGCAGCCATCTGAGGAGTAAACCAGAGAATGGAAGACCTCTCTCTCTCTCTCTCTCTCTTCCTCCCTCCCTCTGTAACTCTGACTTTTTTTTTTTTTTTTTTTGACAGGCAGCGTGGACAGTGAGAGAGAGAGACAGAAAGGTCTTCCTTTGCCGTTGGTTCACCCTCCAATGGCCGGCGCACCGTGCTGATCCAATGGCAGGAGCCAGGTGCCTCTCCTGGTCTCCCATGGGGTGCAGGGCCCAAGCACCTGGGCCATCCTCCACTGCACTCCCTGGCCATAGCAGAGAGCTGGACTGGAAGGGGGGCAACCAGGACAGAACCCGGTGTGCCAGCGCCGCAAGGTGGAGGATTAGCCTAATGAGCCGCGGCACCGGCCTGTAACTCTGACTTTCAAATAAATAAATAAATCTTTAAAAAAAATAAGATCCCTTCTGAAAAGCAAACTGAGAAGGAAAACTAGAAAATCAACTTCATTTTTTTAAATGAAGAGAGGCAGAGAGAGAGAGAGAGATCTTCCATCCACTGGTTCACTCCCCAAATGGCCACAATGGCCAGAGCTGTGCTGATCCGAAACCAGGATCCAGGAGCTTCTTCTGGGTCTCCCACGTGGGTGCAGGAGCTCAAGGAGTTGGGCCATCTTCTACTGCTTTCCCAAGCCACAGCAGAGAGCTGGATCAGAAGGGGAGCAGCAAGTGGGTACTCGAACCCATACCCATATGGGATGCCAGCACTGCAGGCAGATGATTTACCCTCTATGCCACAGCGCCGGCCCCGAAAATCAACTTTTTAATTAAAAAAAAGGGGGGGGTGGGAGTTTCAGCTTCTCCCTTAAAGGATGACACATTACAGCTTTTCTTCGGCATAGCCGAATGGCCAGCACCACTGCTCTTGCGCTCTGAGGCCGTCTCTCAGCGGAACAAGGTGATTTGAACACAAGCCCCACACTCTCTCCACAGTCAATCTGATAACCAAGGCGCCTGCAAGTGACTATGTGGGTCGGGCACACAGCGGGCGGGAAGAGGGTACACAGCGTGGCTGCGCTTCACAAAGGGACAGTGCACGTCCCAGGCACTACTCAACACCACGCAGTTTAAAACAACAATTATTTCTGGAACTTTCCATTTAATAGTTTTGGGCTGTGGAACTGAAACCTTAGACAGCAAATCCAAAGATAAGCAGGGCGACTTCTGTCCATCTGATTCTTGCATTCTCCTCTCTCTTCCTCTCCTCCCTCTGCCCCAGGCCTCTCTTCCCTCCTCCCCTCTACATCTGTCTCCTGTCTGTCTCTCCAGCTCGAACTCTGGGGCTGTCCCTTTCTTGGTCTCCTCGCTCTCATCTCATACTCTCTGGAGGGAGCGGTGGGATGGGATCGAGCCAAGCCCCAAGGGGGAGGTCAGGGCACCCCACAGGGCCCCATACAGACTGCCCTTAACCTGTCACTCCTGCCTCCAGCCAGGACAACAGCAGAGCGATGATAGTCACTGCAGAGGGGACATCTCAGCTGGGACCGACAGGGAAAAGCAGAAGGCGCAGGCAGAGGGAGGCAGGGCTGCTCCCGGGTGCCAAGGAGAACTGGCGTGGCCTCTGGGCACCAGCCCTGCCCTGCAGCTCTTTTGACCTCCGGGTAAGGAAACTGGAGGAAGGAGCTGGACAGCAGCCGCGCCACGTTCAAGCTCCCTCGCCTGCAAACCGGAGGGTGGGACCTCAGTGAGGCAAGCGCAAAGTTGCAAACTCAGCAGTCCTGGGACCAGGTGTGCCCCCTCCCTTTGGCTTAAAACTATGAATCAGCATTTTAGGATTGGCGAATTTCACCTCTAAAAGAAAAACTCCTGAAGACCCGATGACACCAAGCTGCAGCCGTGCCGCTGAGCCCCCGGCAGGGGATGGCGTGTTCCCTCGCCTGCTGGACCCTCCTCCAAGAACCCAGATGTCCCCTGGCAGGCACCTGCCTGGCCTCTGTACGCCCACAGTGGTGTGGCCTCTGGCAGAACCCAGGGATCCTCAGAGTGGGAAATAGAAGCCCACATCCAGCACCAACTTACCCTAGGAACCTGGGCAGACACGCCTGCTTTATGGACCTCAGCTTTCCCATCTGCAAAATGGGCAACTGGATGAGTCTGGCACTGTGACTTACCTTTGAGAGCATCTGAGACAGGACCTGTGCGCAGGTGTCCTGGGATTTCACAGCCTCACACATCCCTCCTCCCAGGGGCTGCAGATCCCAGGCTGAGAACCCCTGCTGGGCTCCAAGCTTCTTCTCCACCACGGCCTCAGCCTACTGAGTCTGGGTTCAGCTGGGCCGGCCGATTGACTGCCTGGAGCGCCCCTTCTCTGGGCGAGCCCTGGATTATCCTGTCCCAGCAGCCGTCCCCACCCACTGCCGCCTGTGTTTGCAGGAGGGGCCTGGGCTGACATCGTATTAGCATAGCGCGCTCCAGGAGCTGCAGGTCCACCCGAGGCTTCCGAGTGAAGTGTGCCCAGGAGGCTCCTATACTTCTGACATAAAGAGGCAGCCTGAGCTGAGTATGGGCCACTTTGCACCCCACAGACGGCTGGGAAATATCAATTACAGCTGGATAAAGACGTCTGCTGGGGTGGGGGGAGGGTGGCAGACACACCTCCTTTCTGCTTGGCAGGTGTTTTCAGAACCGGCTGAGGATGCCTTTGACAACCTGAACGGGCGACTCTGTGAACAGACCCAGGGAGCGTGCGCAGGGTCGGGGCTGGGCTGGGGAGCGGGGCGCGGGCGCGCACGACTGGAAGGAGCCACTCGTCCCTCCTGCAGGCCTGCCTGGTAGCATGCAGGTGCAATCTGGGAGCCACAGAAATCCCCTGTGTCACTCAGGGGGACTGTGCTCCCTTCCCAGGACCTTGGTGGTGTCACATGGCCCAGGGCCCCCCAACAGCTACGGGATATAATGGGTTAGGGTCCCCTAGTTCATTGTCAAGAGCATAGGCATTGAGAGACCCTGGGGTTCAAGTCCTGCAGAGGCCGACCTAGCTGAGCCATGGGGAGTCTGGGCTGCGTAGACGAACATGGCTGCTCCTGAGCGAGCCCATCTGGACACGGGAGGACAGGCCAGGGCCCATGTTCCTGCTCTTTATGTTCCGAGAAGCGAAGGGGCCGGGCTGCTCAGAGCCACCGTAGGGCAAAGCCACAATAGACTTGAGGACCCAGGGCAAGGCCCTGATGCACTTGGCTGCCGCTTCCTAAACCATAGTGACAGTGAAGTGCCTGAGCCCCAGGAGATCGCATACCCCATAGTGGCAGGCGGGGAGAGGGCTTGGGCAGCAAAGGCATTTCCTGAGGATTCCCACCCCCCAACCTCCGGCTCCCTGGGCGACTTATCCCGAAACCTGCCAGGCGACCAGCCCACCAGTGAGCGTTGCTCAAGCTCCCCCAGGCATCACTGTGCAAGCCACTCCCGACCCCTGACAGGCTGTGTTTATGCACAAACACCTCAGAGACCCCAAAAGCCCAGAGGAAACCCCATCCTCGGGTTGCAGAGGCAGCCGGCCGCCTGGGTGTGGTTCTGGCTCTGCCCCGTGGATGTCTCGGTGCCAAGGTTAAAGCTGTATGCTGGGACAATGCCTGACCCCGCCAAGGCGGGATCACAGTTGTGGCCTGAGCCAGGGTGGGCCTGTGCAAGATGGGCTGCCTCCCTGAGTCCTGGGTCCCGGGTCGAGAGGTATGGACCTTGCTGCCCGCCTGGGACAGACCTGTGTGAGGCCAGGGCCCAGGGATGGAGGAGCCCAGTGCTATCCTCTCCTGCCCCTGCCTCTGTCCCTGGTGCTGTCCACTGCTTCTCAGGCCTCTGCTACTGTGGTGGCTCAGGCTTTGGTGATGGGCAAAGTGGCCCAGGCAAAGCCAGTGTGAGTGTGTGTGCCCAGGGACGCATGTGTGCAGACAAGTGCATAGTGTGTGTGTGGGTGTCCATGCACGCGAGCTGTACAGCAGAAGTCTCGAACCTGCCTGATTCTGTGATAAGACGAAGAGAGGGGTAACCCTGCCCCTTGCAGCGCCGGCATCCCATATGGGAGTGCTGATTCAAGTCCTTCCTGCTCTGCTTCCCACCCAGCTCCTGGCTAAGGCACCTGGGAAAGTAGCGGAAGACGGCCCACCTGTCTGCCACCCATGCCGGAGACCAGGAAGGAATTCCAGGCTCCTGGCTTTGTCCTGGCCCAGAGCTGGCTGTTGTGGCCATCTGGGGTGTGAATGAGCCAATAGAAAATGTTCTCTTTCTCTCTGTTTCTCCCACTCTCTCTGTGGCTCTGCTTTGCAAATAAATAGATAGATAAATAAAAACAAATAGGTATTTAAGAAAAAATGCGGAGCCCAGAACCACACCTGTGCTACCGCGTGAGCCCTAACACAAGGACGGGAAAACACGAGGCTGAAGAGGCTGGGGTGTCCCTGAGGAAGGAAAAGGGGCAGCAGGTGCATTGTCACACACCCCGCCCCCGGCTTGCTGGGCCTGCACACCTGAACGAACGGGGACCTCTTCTGCTGGGAGCAGGTGACATTTGTAGGGGCTTGCGCGAGTGCGTACAAGATCAAACAGGGCACGTGGGATCACTTGTACTGGTGGCTTCGAACAGCTGGCATTTTCATCTGGTACAAAAATAAACCTTCCCTGGTGTCTTTGGGCCTCACCACTCCCGAAAAGATCATCGCCGTGATCAGTGTCTGCGCCTCCTCTCAGAGCCTCCGGGCGCATAAAGAAGCCGAAGGCCACGCGACCCTTTCCCTTACCTTGACCGGAAGGTGGCAGACTGCCCTGGACGTGGCAGAATTTTCCTCTCCGTGCCGCGGTGTCCCGGGGCTCTCGGGGGCACAGGGAACTCTCATTCTCCAGCACAGTGATGTGGAATTGCCTTAACTCACCTCCCTGGGGACTCGTTTGGGTTGTTTCCAACCTTTCGCTTTCACAAACGCCGCTGCGGCAAATAGCCTGGTTTTGCCTGGTGTGCGAGTTGGGGGTCGCAGCGTGAGTGTATCTGCTGGAAAAATTCCCAGAGGGAGGCTGGCTGGGCCGGAGCGCAAATAAATGCGTCCGTGACTTCGCGTTTCTCGTGCCACATCTCCTGCTGTGGGACAGGCGCCACTGTCCACCCATCATCTGTGGCTTGTAAGACCTAAACTAGGGTGGCTCGGCGCTGTGGCACAGCAGGTGAAGCTGCCGCCTGGGATGCCAGCATCCCGTAGGGGCACCAATTCGAGTCCCAGCTGCTCCAATTCTGATCCAACTCTCTGCTATGGCCTGGGAAAGCAGTAGAAGATGGCCCAGGTCCTTGGGCCCCTGCATCCATGTGGGGGAGCTGGATGAAGCTCCTGGTTCCTGGCTTTGGCTCTGGCCCAGTCCTGGCTGCACTGGGGAGTGAACCATCAGATGGAAGATTCTGACTCCCTCTCTTTAACTCTACTTTCAAATAAATACATAAATAAGGCCGGTGCTGTGGTTCACTTGGCTAATCCTCCGCCTGCAGCACCAGCACCCCGGGTTCTAGTCCTGGTTGGGGTGCTGGATTCTGTCCCGGTTGCTCCTCTTCCAGTCCAGCTCTCTGCTGAGGCCCAGGAAGGCAGTGGAGGATGGCCCAGTGCTTGGGCCCTGCACCCGCATGGGAGACCAGGAGAAGCACCTGGCTCCTGGCTTCAGATCAGCGCAGCACGCTGGCCGTAGCGGCCATTTGGGGGGTGAACCAATGGAAGGAAGACCTTTCTCTCTCTCTCTCTCTCTCTCTCTCTCTCTCTCTGTATAACTCTACCTGTCAAATAAGTAAAAAGTAAATAAATAAATACATACATACATAAATAAAAGATCTGATCAAGAGAGGGGTTACCAACTGCTAAGGCCTGGACGTAACACGTGTTGCTTTTGGAAATCAGGTCTCCCTTGTGGATCCAGAGAAGATTCCTGTGTGTAGCAGGCTGGCTCTCTGGTCCTGACCCCAGCCCAGGACCCCTGCCAGCCCAGCACATCTGTGCAGGGATCCACGCAGCTGCCCACGCTCTGTGTGTGGCAGCTCTGTTCACCCAAGTCTCTTCTCCAATCAGCACCACCACACATACAAGGGACTTCAAAATGTTCATGAAAAAAGCAACTGAAAGATAAGTGGGGGTTGACGTCTGGCCTAGTGGCTAAGACGCCAGTTAGGATGCCCATGACCTGGGTTTGGCCCCCAGCTCTGGCTCCTGACCCCAGCTTCCTGCTAATGCAGACCCTGGGAGGCAGCAGTGATGGCACACGTGGCCGGGTTCCTGCTACCCTGTGGGAGGCCTGGACTGAGTTCCTGGCTCCTGGATTTGACACCTGTCCTGCCCAGGGCCTGGTCGTGGTGGGCATTTGGAGAGTGAACGCAAATTTCTCTCTGTCTGTTTGCCTCTCAAATACACAAATAAATAGGGACAGGAAGAGAGAATATTGCTTTAGTTTTATAAAGACAAGGGTTTTTTGTTTGTTTGTTTGTTTGTTTGTTTGTTTGTTTTTTGTGGAAAAAAAATTGAAGTCAGTGCCTTTGAGGGATCTCCAAGAAGTTCATGTGGCTAGAAACCAGGCATGGATTTCAAAATCAGTCTGCACCAAAAGGAACTGGTCTTCTACTTCCAGTGTCCACAACCTTCTTGAAATCGCCTCAAATGGGTGAAGGCTTGGGAAACACTTCTGATAAATGGGAGTGCTTGTTTGCAAAGACGGTTTAACCCAGAGAATTGTGTGTGCATGTACATGCATGTGTGTGTGCGTGTGTGTACTGTGTGTGTGCAAGGCTTCCTATGACTCCCTCAACCGTGGGAAAAGTGTAAAACCCACCTATGTGTGGGCTCGGCCTGCCCTTGTGAATGGGCGCCTCTGTGGAGCTGGGGCTCCCTTCAGGCCCCAAAGCCCTCTCCCAGCGCCCAGCAAAAAAGCCGTCGGCTTTCCTAGAAGTTTCCAGGAGCCAGCCTCGGGCTGCCCTGCGAGGGCAAGGGTCAGGCCTGGAGGCAGACGGGCCGGTGCCCCCCAGCCAGGCCGCTGGCGAGTCTGGCGCCACCATGGAGCAGGGGCCCTGCGCGCTCCTAGGCGTCTGGACTGGCGAGTGACAGCTGGGAAGGTTTAATTACTCCTCCCCGTGGCTTGGGAGCACCTCCCTCCCTCGCCAGCGATCTGCATTTCAATGTGTGGAGAGTAGAAAGCGGGATTCCGCTCAAAGGGGTTACAATGATTAATCATTTAAAAAGCAAGATCTTAATTACAGGCCGCAATTTTTTGCTATTGAAGGAGTCCATTAGTTGCCAGAAAGAAGAAATGATCACAGGTTATTCTCTGAAAATCGAGTGGGGAGGGGGCACCACTGCTGCTTCAGACCCCGTGGGGGGCAGGGGTCCCACCCCTGGAAGTGGAAAAGCTTCGCAGAGGCCTGGGCGTGACATGGGGAGGGGGAGCCCCACCCCCAGACCTGCCCGCCCCTCTCCGCCCCCCTGCCAGGCCTGGCTGGAATTCCACCTGTGGGTGCCCCTGGGGGCCTCCTCCCGGGCTGGCAGCTGCCTCCCCACCCCTCTGACCCCGGCTCCACCCTGCAGGGGACTCGGGGTTAATTGCCAGGCCCTCCCTCTGACCCCTGTGTGGGTTTAGTCTGCTCTGGTCTCTCAGCGCCAAGGGTACACAAAGCAGGATGGGCCGTGCCACAGTGTTGGGAGGCAGATAAAAACAACCCAGCTTCTTTAGTGGATTAATTTACTGATCCTCAGGGGGCGAGAAGGTCAGGCGATGGAGGCTGCCTGTGGCTTCAGCGGCTCCCGGGGCCCGGCATCTGGCCTTTGCCCACCCCGGCCACACTTGGCCTCGGAGGACCGCAGGGCTACCCAGCTCGGAAGTGGCAGCTGTGGCACCGCTGGGCCCCAGGAGAGGGCCCTGGCAGCACAGCGGGGTCCTCACTGGTGTGAGAGGAGCCCCACAAGTCCCCCCCCCCCAGTCCAGACTGTGGTGGGCCTGGTGCCACCAGCGCCATCCACATGAGTGACCCAGATGTGTCTGAACAGAAGAAATGGGGGTTGCAATGAGCTTCAGAGTAGCCCAGTGCCTGAGGCCCAGCTTGCCAGGAGGTTCCCGGTCTCTCCCGCCCAGCCTCGGCCGGGCGGACCATCAGGGAATCCCGGCTAGCACAGCTCCTCCTGCCAGACTGACACACCCCTGCGTGCACCGGTCCCAGCCTCCTCTGCTCCAGCTCCTGCCCTGAGGGCACGCTGCTGCTACACTGGATTGAATGCTAATCCTTGGGACCTGGGGGCTGGGGCCCAGGAGACCCTGGCCACAGACCCGCAATGTGGACTTGGATTCAAAATTGCCACGCTGACTTCTCGTGGCTCCTCCCTGCCCCCTGCCTCCTCCACTTGAAATGCCGGTTCCCATCTCCCCCCACTTTCCTCTCGCCGCCTCCAGCACTGACTGATTGCATTTTAGGCACCCAGAACAGGTCGGGTCTGCGTGTGACGTCCCCACCCTGGAACCACACTAAGCAGCAGTTTTTAGCCTGCGGCTCTCTGACACTCTGCTTGGCCCAGGAAATGGCAAACGTGATGGAGATCACATTATTACTGGGGCCGGTGCTGTGGCGCAGTAGGTTGGGCCTCCACCTGCATTCCATGTGGGCGCCAGTTGGAGACCTAGCTGTTCCACTTCCGATCCAGCTCTCTGCTATGGCCTGGGAAAGCAGTAGAAGATGGCCCAAGTGTTTGAGACCCTGAACCTGCATGGGAGATCTGGAAGAAGCTCCTGACTCCTGGCTTCGGATCGGCACAGCTCCAGCCATTACAGCCATTTGGGGAGGGAACCAGTCTCTCCCTCTCTGGCTATAATCCAGCCTCTCAAATAAGTAAGTAAATCCTTTTTTTAAAGCACATTATTATCTGAGTCCTCCTTTCCAAGAGCAGAGCTGGTGGACAGGAGGGGAGTCCCGCACACGGGAGCTGGGATTGGAGGATGGAGAGGAGGGCTGCCAGGTGCCACCTCGCCAAGTGACCCTCAGATCACGGGGCAGGTGGCAGAGCACAACCCAGGGCTCTGCCTGCTTCAGACACCTGCTCTGCACCCTGTCCTGGGAAAGTGCTTTAGCATCAGGGAGTCCAGGGTAGGTTGAAGGGGATGCAGGGCCACCCTGTCTTCTGACAGAGTCCCGGTCCCCTCAGCGCTGGGCTGCCCAGCAAGTCCTTTGTGAAAATGAGGAAAGGGCGCCCCCTTGGGGCAGGCATGGTCCTTGCAAGGCTCGCAGATTAGGCACAGGCTGGATTTTAAACCACCTGCCCCTGCCGCTGCCCTTTACAGAGGCTGTGGGAGGTGGGCCTTAGGCTCAGCAGTTAAGACAGCACTGGGGGGCTGGAGCTGTGGCGCAGTGAGCTAACCTGCTGCCTGCAACACTGGCGTCCCACAGGGGCGCTGGTTCAGTCCTGGCTGCTCCACGTCCGGTCTAGCTCCCTGCTAATGTGTCTGGGAAAGCAGTGGAAGATAGCTCAAGTGCTTGGCCCCTGCCACCCACATGGGAGACCTGGATGAAGCTCCTGGCTCCTGTTCCTGGTTTCAGCTTGGTCCAACCCTGGATGTTGCAGTCATTTGGGGGTGAACCAGCAGATGGAAGATCTCTATCTCTCTGTCTCTCCTTCTCTCTTCCAAAAAATAAATAAATCTTTTAAAAAAAATGACACTTGGATGCCCACCTCCCATATCAGAGTACCTGTGTTCGAGCCTCAACTTTGCTTCCAATTCTGCTAAAAATAAAAGTATCTCTGGACAACCAGATATATTTTTCAATTACAGTCTCCATGCACCTGTGAGAAAGAGATGTTGCCATTCATTTGTCAAAACCATGAGGTGAGCCTTTGATCTAATTTTTTTTTTTTTTTTTTTTTTTGGACAGGCAGAGTGGACAGTGAGAGAGAGAGACAGAGAGAAAGGTCTTCCTTTGCTGTTGGTTCACCCTCCAACGGCCACTGCGGCCGGCGCATCACGCTGATCCGAAGCCAGGAGCCAGGTGCTTCTCCTGGTCTCCCATGCGGGTGCAGGGCCCAAGGACTTGGGCCATCCTCCACTGCACTCCCGGGCCACAGCAGAGAGCTGGCCTGGAAGAGGGGCAACCGGGACAGAATCCAGCACCCCGACCGGGACTAGAACCCGGTGTGCCAGCGCCGCAGGCAGAGGTTTAGCCTATTGAGCCGAGGCATTGACCCCTTTGATCTAATTGTTAAAGCCACCACTTGGAACACCCACGTGCCACATTAGAGTGTGCCTGGGTTTGTATCCCGACGCTGCTTCCAATTCCAGCTTCCCGCTAATGCGCACCCTGGAGACAGCAGGTGATGGCTCAAGTACTTAGGTCCCTGCCACCCACATGGGAGACCCAGATTGCATTTCTGCCTCCTGGGTTTCGCCTGGCCCAGCCCTTCTGTTACAGGCATTTGGAGAGTGACCGAGCAGATGAAGATCTCTCTCTCTCTCTCTATCTCAATCTCAATCTCTTTCTCCCTTCTCTCTGTCTCTATGCCTTTCAAATAAACATAAAGTAAATAAATTCTAAAAATAGAAGAATAAAGATGCCGCCAGGTCTTTCCTCTGTGTTCATGACAACCCACAGACTGGCCCATGGCTGCCAGGAGCCTCCAAAGGGCCCACAACCCGTGCACTGCCTCTCCCAGGGAGACAGCCCGGCAACTGCAGGGCACTCCCACAAACCCCACCACCACCTCCAGGCAGCCCAGCTGCCAGGTGCTGCCTGGGGACTGCGGGAGGCAGTCGGGACCTGGAGCCCCCTGGCTGCCCGGACTACGTCCAGAAGCACCTCTGTGGGTCACAGGCACCAACCCCATCTGTTTTCCCTGTCCCCATGGCCCCACTGAACCACACCCCCGAGACTCCGGCTTCCCCTGCAGGAGGCCTGGCTGCTGGGTGGAGGCTGGGATCCCCGCCTCACCTGGTGGGAGTCATGCATTCGTATCTTCCTTCAGTCATTCCAGGTGCTTAGGACACACCAGGGAATAAAACCAACATCCCCGTCCTCCTGGAACTGATCTCCAACTCCATCAAAAGTGATGGATGGTAGTGGTGGGCGTGGTGGCACAGTGAGCCAAGCCACTGCTTGGGATGCCTGACCCCCTACCAGAGTGCCTGGGTCTGTGGACTCCCTGAATGACACACTCAGCTTCTGCACCTGCTCACTCCCTCCTTCCCAGTCCTTTCCAAGCCCTGACCACCGATGACCCCACCCCTCGCTGTGTTAGCTCCACCCCCTGGCTCCACCTACCTGTGCCCAGGTAGAAGGAAGGTAGATCAGCCTCCGGGAAAGGACTAGAATCTGGGAGCCCGAGACCTCTCCCCAGGCCTCTGACTGCTGTCTTGCTCCTCTGGCCAGCTGCACCTGTACCAGCCATCTCCACGGTCCCAGCAGTGCCCTCCCTCTTCCCCTGCCCCCTCCTCCCTGGCACAGCATGTGGACAGAGCCTGGGCAGCCGCAGCCGCAGCCGCCTTGGCTCAGGTGGGCAGCTTCCTAGCTCCTGGTCACCCCCACCACGATGGCATTGCCCTCTGAGCCCACCAGCTCTAGCCACCAGCCTGGCCAGCACCTGGAGCCACTCAGGGGCCCTCTGGACAATGGACAAGGGAGTGTGTTTTTATTGGTATGAAAGAGTGCTTTCTGTCCATGTGAAACTCTGTCTTTTCAAAGCACATTCACACCTGGACGTGTCTGAGCCGTCGGAGCAGCCAGCCCAGGAGCCAGACTAGAGGCTCACACACCTCTCCTGCTGGGATCAGGGACCTGGTGCCGCCCTCCTGCGAGAGAAGCTTCCCGGTGGTCCCTGCCCGCCCCCCCCTCCCCCCGCAGACCCCGGCAGCTCATTCCACTCACTTTTGCCCAGGGGCAGTGCAGGCCACCGAGACTCAGCCCCACGCCTGGCAGGGAGGTGCCGCACTTCTCTGGGACGCTTTCTTCACCCGTGGAAAGCTTAGGAGCCCATTTCTTCTTCATCCCTCACAGTCAGTAATTGTTAGTAACAGCGTACAAGGGGTCATGCGCAGAGTCACTGTAGTATTGCGTGGACGGCATTTTTGCACTGTGTCTGGCACGAAAGACGAACTCATTACACTGATTAAATGACAGCAGTTCTTTTTTTAAAAACAATTTATTTATTTATTTAAAAGGCACGGGGGCGAAGGTGGGATAAGAGAGATATCTTTCATTTTCTGGTCTACTCCCCAAATGCCTGCAACAGCCAGGGCTGGGATAGGCCAAAGCCAGGAACCAGGAACTCCATCAGGGTCTCCCACATGGATAGCAAGGACCCAGGCACTTGGGCCATCTGCTGCTGCCTTCCTAATGCACATTCACAGAGAAATGGATTGGAATTAGAGGAGCCAGGACTCGAACTGACCATCCAAATCCAAAATGGGATGTGGGCGTCCCCAGCAGTAGTTTTTAATCCAAGATTTCTGGGAGACAGGCAGATCGACTCCCCCCCTCCAGGAGCCTCGTGTCCCCTGGGGACCTGACCATCAGCACCTGTCAGAGGAGACGTCCAGCCAACAGGGCCACCAAGGCCACCTAGGAGACGTGGCTTCCAAGACCAGGTGCTTACATGGCAGCAGTTCAGGCACAGAAGCAGAGGCGAGGGGAATGAGGGGGAACTCCATTCCTAAAGAGGGGCTGCGGGCAAGCTGAGCTCAGAGTACGGGAAGGCGGGAGGAGCAGGAGGGGGCGCTGTGGGGGAGATGATCAGAGGGAGGAGGGGGTGGAGTGGGGCCAGGTTACTGGGGTGCAGAAGTCTGGGCACGGCTACCACCCAGCAAAACGGACAAGGGCTTCGGGGAAGGGTCCTGTCTTCCAACTCAGTGGCCGTGCTGTAGCCCAGCTCGGCTGCCCACCAGCGCCCCCTCAGGACCTGAGGGCTCAGCAGATGGCATCAGACAGGGGCTGACCCGGGATGGAGGTGCCCCAGCTTCCAGACAGCACCCCCGCCACCAGGCTCTGAGCCCTCTTCAGCTGCTGGGCCAGCTGAAGTCACATGACATCTCAGAGGGCGGACTCCTGCGGGGGCAGACAGATGAGAGGGTGGGTGCTCCAGGTCCCCCACCCGCCATTCCCCCGCGGCTCTCTCTTGCCCTTATTTGTAGAGGCTGAGCAAGCAGAACAGGGTCCCGGGTTGAACTGGTGACATCACCTCCGGCAGCAGCGAGGTCTGGGCTGGCAGAGGGACAATGTGACATTGCCCAGAGCAGCCTCGGTGAGTTCTCAGCTGGAGCAAGCGAGCAGGGGTCGGGGCTGCGCAGGTCTGGCTGGCTGGACCCCGTGTTCTTCCACCTTCTCCATGTTTCAATCCCCCGATGCAACACAAAAGGAACAGCACTGCCAATTCTAGAGGTAGAAAGTGCGAAGCTCAGGACCCAGTCCAGGAGGTGCTCAGTGAGTGACAGCCGGGGTGACGCACATTCCCAGGATTCCCAGGGACGAGTGGCTGTCCAGCGCTTCCGTGCCTTGGGAGATGGGACCTGGAGCCAGCTTCACACCCTCCCTGGGCCCATCTATAAAACAACGGGCTCGGAGTAGAGGGAGCCCAGGGCCTTCCTTGTGGGGTGAGCGTGGTGATTTGTGAGCCCTCTGGGTGGATGACGGGGAGGCTGTGCGCCCTGTGCGAGCCTGAGCAGGTGGAAACAGCTGGAGGTGGAGGAGGAGGAGGAGAGGAGGAAGTGAAAGAGGGAGAGGAGGAAGGAAAGAAAGGGAGGAGGAAAGAGGAGGAGAGGAGGAGGAAAGAGGAGGACGTGGAGAGGGGAGGTGGGGCCGAGAAGAAGGAAGCTTTAGTTGGACTGACAGTTGCCGGCGAGGGAAGTCAGTTTGTTCCTGGGATACCTCAAGGACTCCTGACTTGTTGGAGGTGGCGCAGGGTTGGCCTGGGGACATGGGTCTGGATTCCAGGAAAAGACCCTTAGAGCTCAGGGCCCCGCCTCCCCACCCCAGAGGAACACAGGCCAGGTGAGAGCCGCCAGGCTGGCCATAGGGAGCCATTGTTGGTGCTCCCAGGGCGTGAGGAGGAGCCCAGGAGGGGCCCCTTCCACTGCTCATAGCGGGTGCAGGCAGGTGGGAGGCAAGAGACACATCCGGGGCAGAGGGCTTCGGGGGCTCGTTCCTGAGCCCTTGCCACAGAGCACAGGTGGCGGCTCGCAGGGGGCCAGCCGAGGCGGGGGGCCTGGAGATGCCTGGTGTCTGGGAAGTCTGAGCAGACAGGGGGCAGCCTGCAGGAGCGCGGGCCCTGGACCAGGGCTGAAAGGCACAAGGAGGAAGCAGGGAGGAAGGAAGGATCCGTCCCTCGCCTGGCGTTGGGCTGCGACGGGAACCCTGCAGACCCACCCTCTGGGAGGGTGGGTGAGCTGAGCCTGACCCCTCACCCCGCTCTCCAGCTGCCTCTCGGAGCAGCCCCGTGCAGCCCCCGGCCCTGTGCAAGTGCACTGAGCAGGTGGGGATGACACACTTGGCAGCGTCCTGGAGTCCCCTACTGCCCGTGGCATTGAGCCTGGGAACTACTTGCCGCATGCCACGGAAGAGCAGCGAGCCCCCGCCTGTGTCAATGGCTGGGCCCCGGCGGGGGGTGGGGGTGGCGGGGAGCTTGTGCGGGCCGATGAATAGATCTTGGGCCCAGAAGCAGAGGCTCTGGGTCCCCAGCTGCCTAGGTGGGGGCAGGAGGCTGCCATCCGGGGGGCCTGGGAAACCCTCTCGCAGCCAGGCCACAGGCAGGGGTGGGAAGTCAGATCCTGCAGGGGCTTTGTGCGGGCACAATTGCAGCCGCGCTTCTGGATAAAGGGACGAACAAAGGGGCCTTCGGAAGTTGCCACGCTGCTCAGCACCCCGGGAGGCCCCGGGAAGCCAGCGCTCCCGCTCACGGGCCGCCCACCCAGGCGTCCTCCCCGGGGTGGGGGTGGGAGCGGTGGCCAGCTGGGCCCCCATCCACCATCCCACCTCCCCACCCCCAGCCTGAGCCGCTGTGCTGTGAGATCTGGCCAGGGGGCTCAGAGAGGCTCAGAGGAGCCCAGCCAGGGGCGGCATTGGAGGGAGAGGGCGATTGTGGCTAAAATACTTCTTTCTTCCCCTGCAGGACCGCAGCCACAGGAGCTGGGGGCTGAGGGAGCCGCCGCTGGTTTCCAGACAAGGGGTGCAGCCTGAGGCTTAGAAACAGCTCCCTCTGGGGGGCCGGTGCCGTGGCTCACTTGGTTAATCCTCCACCTGCTGCGCCGGCATCCCATATGGGCGCCGGGTTCTAGTCCCGGCTGCTCCTCTTCCAGGCCAGCTCTCTGCTGTGGCCCGGGAGTGCAGTGGAGGATGGTCCAAGTGCTTGGGCCCTGCACCTGCATGGGAGACCAGGAGAAGCACCTGGCTCCTGGCTTCGGATCGGCACAGCGCTGGCTGTAGCGGCCATTTGGGGAGTGAACCAACAGAAGGAAGACTTTTCTCTCTGTTTCTATCTCTCACTGTCTATAACCCTACCTGTCAAATAGATAAAAAAGAAAGAAAAGAAACAGCTCCCTCTGGCTGTCCCGTTTCCTTACCTGCTGGCTGTGCGAGGGGAGGGCTGGCTGCCCAGCGGAGCCTGCCTCGGCAGCTCTGGCTACAGGACCCCAGCGAGCCCCTGCTGGACATTTCGAGGTGGTGGGGACCAAGGCCCTGACCTGAATGATGCGCTCTCTAACTGGCGATTATGTTCCACAGGCCCCGTGCAGGGAACCATCACTAATTCTACATTTGTTGTGCCCCAAAGTGGTCTCAGGCTACTTCAAAAAGTGTGGAGGGAAAATGGAGTGAAAAGATTCATATATTTTCCTGAAAAAAAAAAAAAGTGTTGAAATTCATGCTTTTCCATGAATTTTTTGTAGGCCCCTTGAAATGCATGGATTTCAAAGTTTTTTTGTACCAAAATAACTTACCTTTTAATTCTGTATTCCTCAAACTTTTTAAAATTATTTTTTAAAGATTTATTTATTTGAGAGGCTAAGTCACAGAAGCTCCTGGCTCCTGGCTTCACATTGGCCCAGCTCCAGATGCTGCGGCCATTAGGGAAGTGAACCAGCGGATGGAAGACCTCTCTCTCTCTGCCTCTGCCCCTCTGTAACTCTGCCTTTCAAATAGATAAAGAGGAAGAAAGGAAGGAAGGAAGGAAGGAAGGAAGGGAGGAAGGAAGGAAGGGAGGAAGGAAGGAAGGGAGGAGGAAGGGAGGAGGGAGGGAGGAAGGAGGGAGGGAGGGAGGAGGGAGGGAGGGAGGGAGGAGGGAAGGAAGGGAGGAGGGAGGGAGGGAGGGAGGAGGGACGGAGGGAAGAAGGCAGGAGGGAGGGAGGAGGGAGGGAGAGAGGAGGGAGGGAGGAAGGGAGGAGGGACGGAGGGAAGAAGGCAGGAGGGAGGGAGGAAGGGAGGAGGGAGGGAGGGAGGGAGGAGGGACGGAGGGAAGAAGGCAGGAGGGAGGGAGGAGGGAGGGAGAGAGGAGGGAGGGAGGAAGGGAGGAGGGACGGAGGGAAGAAGGCAGGAGGGAGGGAGGGAGGGAGGGAGGAAGGGAGGAGGGATGGAGGGAGGAAGGGAGGAGGGATGGAGGGAGGAAGGGAGGAGGGAGGAGGAGAGGAGGGACGGAGGGAGGAGGGAAGGAAGGGAGGAGGGAGGGAGGAGGTTAGGGAGGGAGGGAGGGAGGAGGGGAGGGAGGGAGGGAGGGAGGGGTGCATCAGATGCCAAGACTGCACATGGGCAGATCTACAGAGACTCAGAGACACCACAAGCAAGCACACGGCAGGTGATAGCTGCTGGACCCTTACGGGCACCGCGATGGGAGACTGACACATGTCATCTCATTTGATCCTCCCACACCACACTGGAGACAGACACAAAAATATACTCCACAGTGCATAGACAGAGAGACACGTGTACTGGAAACCCAAAGACACAATACCTCACAAAGACTCAGACAAAATAAAAAAGGGACAAACAAGCCGGCGCCGTGGCTCAATAGGCTAATCCTCCACCTTGCGGCGCCGGCACACCGGGTTCTAGTCCCGGTTGGGGCGCCGGATTCTGTCCCGGTTGCCCCTCTTCCAGGCCAGCTCTCTGCTATGGCCAGGGAGTGCAGTGGAGGATGGCCCAGGTGCTTGGGCCCTGCACCCCATGGGAGACCAGGAAAAGCACCTGGCTCCTGGCTCCTGCCAGGATCAGCGCGGTGCGCCGGCTGCAGCGGCGGCCATTGGAGGGTGAACCAGCGGCAAAAAGGAAGACCTTTCTCTCTCTGTCTCTCTCTCTCACTGTCCACTCTGCCTGTCAAAAAAAAAAAAAAAAAAAAAAAAAGGGACAAACAAACCATGGGCCCGAGGAGAAGCATACCAGGTATCCCCGGGGCTGGAGGGTCATGCAGATCCAGCCCCGGGGAGGGGGCAGACCGATGCATCAGCTGTCCAGTAGTCAAAACAATCAGCCATGGTAAAACCCATCTCCAACCCTCTTATCACCAGGCAATGCAATTCTTTAACCCTGTCGGTAAAAAGACACCCCTCCCCCTCTGCAAATGATGTTAATTCTAACCTGCTGATTCTTTTTAAAAAAGATTTATTTTTTATTTATTTATTTGAAAGGCAGAACACCAGAGAGAGAGACAAAGAGAGAGGTCTTCCATCTTTGGATTCCTTTCCAAATGGCCACAACAGCCAGGGCTGGGCCAGGTCAAAGCCAGGAGCTTGTAACTCCAGCCAGGTCTCCCACAAGGTGGCAGGGATGCATGTACTTGGGCCATCATCAGTTGCCTTGCTGGGCACATTAGCAGGAACCTGGATCAGAGGCAGAGCAGCCAGGACCCAAACCATTGCTCTGATATGGAAGGCTGACATTGCAAGCGCTTAGCCAGCTGCACAACAGTGCTGGCCCTCTGTTGATTTATTTTTATTGTGAATGTATGTATTTAAAAAAAACATAAGATTTATCATATTGATCATTCTCCCTTTTCATTGGTGCTATCTTAAACATTTTTAATTTTTTTTAAATTTATTTGACAGGTAGAGTTACAGACAGTGAGAGAGACAGAAAGGTCTTCCTTCCGTTGGTTCACTCCCCAAATGGCTGCCACAGCCAGCGCTGCGCTGATCCGAAGCCAGGAGCCAGGCACTTCCTCCTGGTCTCCCATGCGGGTGCAGGGCCCAAGCACTTGGGCCATCCTCTACTGCCCTCCTGGGCCACAGCAGAGAGCTGGACTGGAAGAGGAGCAGCTGGGACTAGAACCCGGCGCCCACATGGGATGCCGGCGCCGCAGGCGGAGGATTAGCCAAGTGAGCCACAGCGCTGGCCCCGCTGTCTTAAACATTATTAGTGTATAATTCAGTGACATTAAGGATGTTCATATTATTTTATGACCATAACTGCTATCTATTTTCCAGGTCTTTTTCATTATCCCTAACAGGAAGTCTGTATCTATAGAGCAATAAGTCGTATTCCCCAGCCCCTAGATCCAGGTAACCTGTGTTCTACTTAGTCTCTAGGAGTTTGTCTATTCTAGATTATATCACACTGGTGCATCATACTTTATCTTTCCTTTTGTGCCTGAATATGTTGACTTTTTAAAAATAAGGGGCTGGCGCTGCAATGTAGTGGATAAAGCTGCCGCCTGCAGTGCCAGCATCCCATATGGGCACCAGATGAAGTCTCAGCTGCTCCACTTCTGATCCAGTTCTCTGCTATGGCCTGGGAAAGCAATAGAAGATGGCCCAAGTCCTTGGGCCCCTGCATCTGCATGGGAGTCCCAGAAGAAGTTCCTGGCTCCTGGCTTCAGATTGGCTCAGCTCCAGCCATGAACCTGCAGACCTCTCTCTCTGTTTCTCTCTCTCTCTCCCTCTCTGCCTCTCTCTAACTCTGCCTTTCAAATACATAAATAAAATCTTTTAAAAATTAATATACAATAATACAATGTATATCAATAATACAATATACAATAATACAATATATAATATATTAAAATTAATATATAATTGCATTATGGTATAGCTGCCTATGACACCAGCATCCCATATTGTAGTACTGGTTCAAGTCCTGGCTGCTCTGCTTCTGATCCAGCTCCCTGCTGATGCGCCTAGGAAGGCGGAGGAGGATGGTCCAAGTGCTTGGACCCCTGCTACTCATGTGGGTGACCTGGATGGAATTCCTGACTCCTGGCCTCAGCCTGGCCCAGTCCCAACCATTGTGGCCATTTGGGGAGTGAATCTGTCTTCCCTCTTCTCTCTCTTTCTTTTTAAAATATTTGCTTATTTATTTGAAAGTCAGAGTTACACAAAGAGAGGAGAGGCAGAGAGAGAGAGAGAGAGGTGTTCCACCCACTGGTTCACTCCCCAAATGGCTGCAATAGCCAGAGCTAAGCCGATCCAAAGCCAGGAGCCAGGAGCTTCCTCCAGGTCTTCCCATGGAGGTGCAGGGAGGGGTCCAAGGACTTGGGCCATCTTCTACTGCTTTTCCAGGCCATTAGCAGAGAGCTGGATTGGAAGTGGAGCAGCTGGGACTTGAACCCCCGCCCATATGAGATGGCAGCACTGCAGGCAGTGGCTTTATCCACTACACCACAGCACCAGCCCTGTCCTCCTCTATCACTTCGCCTTTCAAATAAACAAAGTAAATCTTTAAAAATTAACATATAGAAATTAGCATTTTATGTATTTATTTAAAAAGGCAGAGAAAGAGTGCTCCCGTCCTCCGGTTCACTCACCAAATCCCCAGGACATCTGGGGCTGGGTCAGTCTGGAGCTGGGAACTCAATCCAGATCTCCTGAGTGGGCGGCAGGATCCGGGTTACTGAGTCATCGCCTAGAGTTTGCTTCCTAGGGTCTCCATCAGCTGGAAACTGGAGTCAGTTACCACACTAACTAGATGGCCACCCCTAATCTGCGGGTTTTCAATAATAAATGTGCAGGCTTCAAATATGGCAGTTAACTTCAAGTACTCCTAGCTCAGGGCTGGCATGGCTGGTAAAGCCAATGCCTGCTGAGCAAGCATCCCCATTGGGCACTGGTCCAAGTCCCGGTTGCTCCACTTCTCATCCAGCTCCCTGCTGTGGCCTGGGAAAGCAGTGGAAGATGGCTCAAGTGCTTGGGCCCCTGCACCCTCGTGAGAGACCTGAATGAAGTCCCTGGCTCCCTGCTTCCATCTAGCACAGCACTGGCCACTGAGGCCATTTGGGGATTGAACCAGGGGATGGAAGATTCTCTCTCTCTCTCTCTCTCTCTCTCTCTCTCTCTCTCTCTCTCTCCTCCTGCGCAGGAGAAAGAAAAGGATGCAGGAAGCCGGGAGGACCACTTCTGTCGCCCACCTCCCCCTCTCCCCAGGATGCCTTCCCTGCCGCACTCCCGAGGCCTACCACGAGGGGTCGCTGCGTCAAAGCGATCCCCGCCTCCAGCTCTTTGAAACCTACGCGGCTCCATTTGCCAAGCGCTCCCCGCTGGCGCCGCGCCTAGCCCCGCGGACCCCGGAGCCTTGAGGCTCAGGTGCACGCGGCCAGGGCACCCCGGGGTGCAGGGGGTGGCTCGGCAGGGGACGGGAGACCAGGGAGCCCCACAAGGGTCCTCACGGTCAGATGTGGTCCCAGAGAGGTGTTCAGGTCGCCATCATTGGTGATTTTAGAAGACCAGAGAGGAGAGTTCCTGACTCCTGGTTTCTGCCCTGGGCCAGCTCCTGTCATTACAGCCACTTGAGGAGTGAACCAATGGATGGAAGGTTCTCTCTCTCTCTCTCTCTCCGCCTTTCAAATAAAATAAAAAGTAAATGTTTTTTAAAATTGTAAAACCTGTATAAGAAAAACCAGACTAGAGTCACTGTAGCTGCATTGCTCTAGGAGAGTTGTAGAGAGTGAGAACTGGAACCCTGGGCTTGAGAAAGAGACAGGAGGGAGGCAGGTGCACTGGGACCTGGGTCTCCAGCAGGGCTGTCATGGGCTTTCCTGAAGCTACAAAAATATAAAGAGCATGAAGACCCAAGTTTGGCTGCCAGATTTTTTTTAGGTTTATTTATCTATTTGAAAGGCAGAGCTATAGAGAGGCAGAGGCAGAGAGAGGTCTTCCATCTGCTGGTTCATTCCACAAATGGTCGCAACAGCCAGAGTTGGGCCGATCCAAAGCCAGGAGGAGAAACTTCCTCTGAGTCTCCCATGCAGGTGCAGGGGCCAAGGACTTGAGCCATCCTATACTGCTTCCCCAGGCCATAGCAGAGAGCTGGATAGGAATTGGAGCAGCCGGCACTCAAACCAGCACCCATATGGGATGACGGCACTACAGGTAGCAGCTCTACCCACTACACCATAGCACCGGCCCCCAGAATTTTTTTTATTTGTTTGAAAGAGTTAGAGAGAGAGAGAGAGAGAGGTCTTCCATCTGTGGTTCACTCCACAAATGGCCACAATGGCTGGAGCTGGGCCAATCCGAAGCCACGAGCCAGGAGCTTCTTCTGGGTTTCCCCTGTGGGTACAGGGGCCCATGCACTTGGGCCATCTCCTATACTTCCCCAGGTGCATTAACATGGATTGGAAAGTGGAAGCTGCCAGGATTCAAACCAGCAACCACATGGGATGTTTTACCACAGTGCTGGCCCCAGTTTCCAGATTTTTAAAGAAAATTGCAGGCCGGTGCTGTGGTTCACTTGGCTAATCCTCCGCCTGCAGTACCAGCACCCTGGGTTCTAGTCCCGGTTGAGGTGCTGGTTCCGTCCCAGTTGCTCCTCTTCCAGTCCAGCTCTCTGCTGTGGCCTGGGAGTGCAGTGGAGGATGGCCCAGTGCTTGGGCCCTGCACCTGCATGGGAGACCAGGAGGAAGCACCTGGCTCCTGGCTTCAGATCAGCGTAGCACACCGGCTGCAGTGACCATTTAGGGGGTGAACCACTGGAAAGGAAGACCTTTCTCTCTATCTCTCTCTCTGTCTAACTCTGCCTGTCCAAAAAAAAAAAAAAAAAACCTGCGAAGTCCAGATGAAGAAATGTTTAATTAGATGCCTACAGAACGTGACTTCTGCCAACCAGCCGACTGCCCCTTAATTCAGAGTGCACTTTGTTCTGTGTGAGTGTTGGGGGCTGGGATACCCACTGCAGGGCTTCCTCTCTGCATTTTCAGGGCTGACAGCTGGCACGAGGTGGCTTGGGAGCCCCTCCTCACTGCAGGCTTCCTCCACGCCACCCCTGAGAACCGCCAGCTCACCCAGCCCCAAGTCCAGATGTCCACAAAGAAGCATGGATCCAGAGTAGATCACATCAGAATTAAAAACACACAGAAGGGTAGGCATTTCAGCCACAGTGGTCAAGACACCCACATCCCACATCCCGCCTCGGCGTACCTGGGTTTGGGGCTGGTGTTGTGGGGTGTGGGGAGCAACTCAGACTAGACTGTTACTGGAATTAAGACTTATTCTATGCATCTGCTCTCCCACAATATGGCGCTGGGAGAGGAGGAAACAGCTTCTACACAGCTGCCTCCAGTTCAACCAATAAACAGCAGGACCTGCTCCTGATTGGAGGAGAGCAGCGTACTCGGCGTGTGGGTAGCAGAGTTGGGATTGGCGGAAGAGGACTATAAAGGAGGAGAGAGACAACATGCACCAGGAACATCTATCCGAATAACACCTGAGCAGCCCCCGAGAGAGCCGGCCGGCGGTGTGCCGCTCCCCCGTGGAAGTGGGGAAAGTGGCAGGGGGAACCGCCCTTCCACGGAGGTGGAAGGATCGGCAGCCAACCCGGGAAGAACCAGCAGCAAACCCGGGGAGGGCCGAGCAGACGAAAGAACAACGCAGGGTCCTGTGTCGTTCCTCCACGAAGAGGGGGAGCGACAGTGGGGCAGCAGGCTAAGCTGCCATTTGCGATGCCAGCATCCCATAGTAGAGCACCAGCATGAGTCCTAGCCGCTCAGCTTCTGACCCAGCTTCCTGCTAACGGGCCTGAGAAAGTAGTGGGCAGGGCCTTAAGTGCCTGACACTCTGCTCCCCACAAGGGAGACCTGGGTGGAGTTCCAGGCTCCTGATGTTAGCCTGGAGCAGTTCCAGCTGTTGCAGTCATTCAGGGAACGAACGAGCACGTGGAAGCACTCTCTTGCTCTCTCTCACTCAAATAAATTAATAAATTTTAAAAACTTAAAAACTTTAACAGCATCTCTGAAAAAAAAAAAAAACTACATGAAGCAAAATACGCCTTATGCGAAGTTAAACGTGACAGGTGGGAGAAAACACCCATATCATAAATGAATGAGAACTACCTAGAACATGTAAAGAGTTCCTAAAAATAAATCATTAAAAAAAAAAAAAAAAGACAAGTAGCTCAGCAGGAGGCCTTTGTGAGGTGGGAAGGGTGGGGCAGGTCTCAGAGAAAACCTGGGGAGGAGGGGGCTGTCCCCTCCCGGCAGGCACAGGACTGGCTGGTCCGTCTCAGCCTCCTCTCTCGGGCTGAGGATGTGTTTTCTATGCCTTTGGCACAATGGTGCACGCACACACACACACACACACACACACACGGGGCTGGGGAGATCCCAGGAGAGACCACGAACCCTATGAGAAACAGCAGAGCTTGGGGCCTGGAGTGGACGCTGTGGGAAGCTTCCTGCTCCGTTCCCTCCTCCTAGTAGAACCCCAGTTTTGTTCAGGCAGCCACCACCCCCCAGGCCCATCAAAGCACATCTGATTGGACAGGGACCAGAGGTTTTTGGAGAGTAGCAGCGTCCTTGCAACTATCACAGTTTTTGTGGAACAGTTTTGGTTGTCATAACAATGGGGGCATTGTGGCAGCTGTGTGAGCAGAGGTGGGGACTGGAGTTCTTGGCAGTCACACATAACAAAACTTTAGCCTGAGCGCCACATGTCTTTCAAAAGTTCCACAGAGGGTGGGTGTTGTGACGCAGTGGGTTAGGCTGCTGCTTGGGACTCCGGTATCCCACACCCAAGTGCCAGTTGGAGTCGTGGCTTTTCCACCCTTCTGATCCAGCTTTCTGCTAATGCACCTAGGCAGGCAGATAATGGCTCAAGTGCTTGGACCCCTGCCACCCACATGGGAAACCTGGATGGAGGTCTGGGCTCCTGGCTCTGATCTGGTGCAGTCCTGGCTGGCCATTGTGGCCATTTAGGGGAGTGAACCAACAGGTAGATAATCTCTCTCTGTGTCTTTTCCTCCCCCCTATCACTCTGCCTTTCAAATAAATAAGTAATCTTTTTAAAAATTTCCACTGGAGGGGCCAGCACTGTGGAGTAGCAGGTGAAGCTGCCACCTGCAGTGCCGGCATCCTATATGGGCGTCAGTTCAAGTCCCAGCTGCTCCACTTCCGATCCATTTCTCTGCTATGGCTTGGGAAAGCAGTAGAAGATGACCCAAGTACTTGGGCCCCTGCACCCACATGAGAGAGCCGGAAGAAGCTCCTGGCTCTACCCACAGATCTGCCCAGCTCTGGCCATTGCAGCCATTTGGGGAGTGAACCAGCGGATGGAAGACCTCTCTCTCTCTGTCTCTACCTCTCTCTGTAATTCTGTCTTTCAAATAAATAAAATAAATCTTTTAAAAAATGGCCAAGTTCCTGGGCCGTTTTTACCCAGTGGGAGAAGTGGATGGCGTTCCAGGCTCCAGACTTTGGCCAGGCTCAGCCCTAGCTGCTGGGACTGTTTGGGGAGTGAACCAGCAGATGCTCTGTCCCTCGCTCTCTCTGACACTAGAGAGTGAGTCCACTTTACCTATGAACAGAAAGGCTCTTTGCAGGGCTTTGAAATCTGCTGGACATCTACCGCAGCACAACCAGCATTCAAGAAACCCACACTTTGTTTTATTAGCATCTTCCTGAGAGTCACCATTTCAACAGTCATGCCACCGCCAAAACCATCCACTTGTTGTCTGCCTGTACCTATTGCTTCTACAACGCGGAGATTCTAAATGCAAGCGAATGCATCAGATTATTCCATTACATCCTCTAGAATACTTGTGCTTGAGCATGTAGTTTGAAATACATGGTATTTTATTATATTGCATATTTCCTTCCTGTTTTTCCTTTATAGTTAGGGCGTAGTACTGACACTTCTGCAATTGTAGGTGTGAGCAGGTTCTACTTTCTACAAATTACATTAGAACAGTAATACTTGCTGTGGAAATGGGGCACTGGGCCTGAGGCGATTGAGAATGGCTGGTCTCTGCCCATCCAAAGGTGGCGCCCCCTCGTGGTGATCAGAGGTTCGCGGGTTACCAGAGCACTTCCTGACAGCCACCTTGTGCTCCTGAGGGGACTGCTTCCAAGGACAGAGCGAGCCTGGAGGACCGGGATGGACGCCCTGGGTCTCTGGTGACCTCACTGAGCCCTGATGCTACCGTGTCCACAGATGCGTTACCTCTGCATCTTCAGCCTGTGAGATAAGTGTCTCTGTGGGGAAGCCAGAGCCTCAGCTGTCCGGTAGAATGGCCTGAGTGGCTGGGGTTGAGCAGCACCACAGCCTGAGTTCCCTTCAGAAAGAGGGAACCCCAGTGAGCAAGGGCTCTTCTTTCTTTCTTTTTTAAAAACATTTATTTATTTATTTATTTTAAAGTCAGAATTACACAGAGAGAGAAGGAGAGGCAGAGAGAGAGAGAGGTCTTCCATCCAGTAGTTCACTCCCCAAATGGCTGCAACGGCCGGAGCTGTGCCAATCTGAAGCCAGGAGCCAGGAGCTTCTTCCAGGTCTCCCACATGGGTGCAGGGCCCCAAGGACTTGGGCTATCTTCTGCTGCTTTCCCTGGCCATAGCATAGAGCTGGATCAGAAGAGGAGCAGCCGGGTCTTGAACCAGCGCCCATATAGGATGTCGGTGCTTGGGCCAGAGCGTTAATCCGCTGTGCCACAGCGCCGGCTCCAAGGGTTCTCCTTTCTCTTACTGTTGGTGCCAACATGATCATTCATGCTTCTGACCCTTATTCATTTTTCATTTGAAAGGCAGAGAGACAGAGAGATCTTCCATCCCCTGGCATTGTCCAGTTCATACAACAGCCAGGCCTGGGCCAGGAACTCCATCCAGGTCCCTATGTGGGTGGCAGGGACCCAAGTACGTGAGCCATCTTCTACTGCCTCCCAGGGAGTGCACATTTGCAGGAAATTGGACCACAGGTGGAGTAACTAGTACTCGAACCAGGCACTCTGAGGCAGGATGCAGGCGTGCCCAGTGTGGACTTTAGCCACTGTGCCAAATGCATCCCCTTGGACCCATGAAAGGCCACCAGAAGCCAGATCCCAGAAGGGCCAGCAGCGGACTTTCTCCTGCTGTAGTTTCTCCCTACCTCTGCGAAGCGCGCAAGGGGCTCCAAGTGGGTGTAATAGGAAGTCTATGGACCTAGGTCTACACAAGAATTTGAGGTTGAGTAACCCCTGGGTCAACCCAGAGTGGACCCAGCTGCAGAGAAGCCAGCTGGACCACACCTGTTATGCACATCTGGAAGGAGCTTGGAATTATCCAGTCTGGGTCCCAGTGGTTTGAAGTTACAACATTGAGCTCTGTCTCACTCATACGCCCGTCGCAGATGAGCAGGGGCCTCTGCTCACCAGGGTCCCTCCAGCGTGTGGACTGAAGGGACTTCTGACACACTTACCTGCTCATGGGTCCAACTCACTTCTCAAGTGCCTGTACAAGCGGATCACTATGACAGTGATGGGCACGGTAGGATATGCACCCCTGTGGGCCCCCTAGGGGGTAGGGCCACCTCTTGTTCGTATCCAAAGACTCCGAGCTACTGCAGTCTGCTGTGCTGATAGGGAACCGACTCCAAGATATACTGTGAAGTGCAGAAGAGGGTGCACAGTGGCCAGCTTTGTTGTGCAGAATGGATCAATGGGGGATGTGTGCTTGTCCCCATCAAGAATATCTCTGAATAAATAAGATCTTAAAGGGGGGGGACGGTGCTGTGGCACAGTACCTAAAGCACCGGCATCCCATATGGGCGCCAGTTCTAGTCCCAACTGCTCCACTTCCAATCTAGCTCTCTGCTATAGCCTGGGAAAGCAGTGGAAGATGGCCCAAGTTCTTGGGCCCCTGCACCCACGTGGGAGACCCGGAGGAAGCTCCTGCTCCTGGCTTCGGATCGGCCCAGCTCTGGCTGTTGCAGCCATTTGTGGAGTGAACCAGCAGATAGAAGACATCTCTCTCTCTCTTTCTCTCTCTCTCTCTCTCCACCTCTGCCTCTCTCAAATAAATAAATTAATTAAATAAAGAATATCTCTGGACAAATGCAAAAGAAGCTGATGTTAGGAACCAAGAGTCTGGTGGACCCAAGTAGGACCATTGCTTTTCCTGTCTTCCCTTTGTGTGGTTTGAGTATTTTTACAAAATGCTTTTTAAAAAGTCAGGAAGGGAGTGGGTGGGCAGCTTAGTAGTAAAAACCCCCATGCCCACACTGGGGTGCTTGGGTTTGCTCCCAAGCTCTGGCTCATGACTCCAGCTTCCTGTCAACATACCCCCTGGGAAGCAGTGTTGATGGCCCAAGTCATTGGCTCCTGTCACCCAAGTGGGAGTCCCTGGATCCTGGATCCAGCCCTGGCCAGTTCTGGCCATGTAGGAATTTTGGGAGTGAACTAGTAGATGAGAATAATCTATCTCCTTCTCTCTCTTGCTCTCTCGCTCTCTCGCTCTCTCGCTCTCTCGCTCTTGCTTTCGCTCTCAAAATTAAGACAAAATAAAAGAAACAAAGTGTGACATCCTGGAAAAGCATTCAAGATATCTTTTTATCTCAAAGTGATAAACTCAGATTTCAAAGTCATAGGTACAATATGACCTCTATTTCTACAGAGAAAAATATATACTGCATTTTACTGTATAGAAAAATGTCACATTATGTCCAACTTTAAGTTGGTTTTGTTCGACATTTTACTAATAAATACATCTCCCTTTCCTCAGTCCAGTTCTCTGTGGGTAAAATCAGGGCAGGTGTGTGGCACAGGGGGTTAAGCTGTCACTTGGGACACTTGCCTACCATATCGGAGGGTCTGGGATTAGTCCTGCCTCTGCTTCTGATCCAGCTCCCTGCTAATTAACATACCTGGAAAGCCAGCAGGCGGTGACCCAAGTACTTGGGTCTCTGCCATCCACATGGGAGGCCAGGCGAGGGATCCTGGCTCTTGGCTTTGGCCTGGACTTGGCTGCTTTGGCCATTTGAGCAGTGAACCAGTAGATGGAAGATTCTCTCTCTCTTTCTCTCTCTCTCTCTCTCTCTCTCTCTCTGCTTTTCAAATAAATACATAAATACTTTAAATAAAATGTTAGCAGTCTTTTGTGTCTGGGAGACAGGAGCTCTCTTCCTTTTGTGTTTTTCTGGGATGTCTACTTTTTCTCAGTAAGCATATATTACAATCAATGGCAGTAAGAGCAAACAGTCCTGCTTCAAGTCTCTGAGCTGAGAGGCCTTGAGCCGCCCCCTTTCCCCTTGCGCGCAGAAGAGGCAGGACTGACGCTGTCTCGACTCCATCCTCACCGCCCCCCACCCTCAGCCTGGGAAGCAGATCGGGCGTCAGAAGGGACACGTCCAAGTTCCAGAAAAGGGCTCCAGCCCCCTTGTGAATAAAGCTGCCTCCCTCACCTCCTGCTCCGGCCACGTTGCTTGCACCCTCTCCTCCCTCTCCATGCCCTGCCGCGCCGGCATCCATCCAGAAACAGGAGCAGCGCAGGAAGAAGACACCTGTTGCCTGCTGACGCTTCAACAGGGACTCTAGAAACGAACCTGAAAGGCAGTGCAGGGAGGAAGGGAAGCAGCCTGCACACCCCTCTTTCTCGTGGATCTCAGGTTGGGAACCACTGGCCTTATTAAACTGTGCCTTAATGAGGCTCCTTCCTGGCCTAATTGTCACCATGGCGATGACCCCTCATGGCCATCTTTAATTAACTCCACCAAATGAGCTCCTCCGGTAAATTGCCTGCCAGCCCAGGCGGTCACGCAGCCCCTCCTCTGCCCTCTGTCCTCTGCTCTCTCTCCTCTGGCATGAGTGTGGGGCAGCAAACGCTCAGGTCTGGCTTCGCCCCCACCTGCTCATGCTCCCTAGCATGGCCAGAGGAGAGGCTAAGACCCATGCAGTGATAATAGCTGAAATACTCCACGCTGTCTGTGCAGCATCTCACTTAATCTTCAAGAAATTCCGTGAAGGATACACTCTCATCACCCATTTTCTCTCCTTCTTTTTTAAGATTTTAAGGCAGACTTACACAAAGAGAGAGAGAGAGAGAGAGAGAGAGAGAGAGAACTTCTACCCCCGTGTTCATTCCCCAAATGGCTACAACAGCTGGTGCCAAAGCCAGGAGCCAGGAACTCCATCCCAGTCTCCCTTGTGGGTAGCAGGGGCCCAAGCACTCCGGCCATCTTTTGCTGCTTTCCCAGGTGCATTAGCAGGGAGCTGGATGGGAAGTGGAGCAGCTGGGACTTGAACCAGAGTTCCTACGGAATGCTAGCAGAGCAGACAGCGGCTTAAACCACTGCTCCACAGTGCCGGCCCCTCATCACTCATTTTCTGTAGAAAAGCCAGCTGAGTGGCGCAGACAAACCCAGGCAGTCCAGCTCAAGTCACTTTGTAGTTCCCTGGCTAGGGATGAGGTTCACAGAGTTATCCTCTTCTTTTTTATTTTTATTTTTATTTATTTATTTTTGACAGGCAGAGTGGACAGTGAGAGAGAGAGACAGAGAGAAAGGTCTTCCTTTTTGCCGTTGGTTCACCCTCCAATGGCCGCCGCAGGCAGCGCGCTGTGGCCGGTGCACCGCACTGATCCGAGGGCAGGAGCCAGGTGCTTCTCCTGGTCTCCCATGGGGTGCAGGGCCCAAGCACTTGGGCCATCCTCCACTGCACTCCCTGGCCACAGCAGAGAGCTGGCCTGGAAGAGGGGCAACCGGGACAGAATCTGGCACCCCGACTGGGACTAGAACCCAGTGTGCTGGCGTCGCTAGGTAGAGGATTAGCCTAGTGAGCCATGGCGCTGGCTCTTCTTTTTTTTTTTTTTTTAAGATTTATTTTTATTTATTTGAAATACGAAACACAGAGTTAGAGAGAGAGAGAGAGAGGTCTTCCATCTGCTGGCTCACTCCCCAAATGGCCGCAACAGCGAGAGCTGCGCTGACCCAAAGCCAGGAGCCAGGAGTTTCTTCTGGGTCTCCCACGTGGGTGCAGGGACCCAAGCACTTGAACCATCTTCTACTGCTTTCCCAGGCCATAGCAGAGAGCTGGATCAGAAGAGGAGCAGCCAGGATTCGAACTGGTGCCCATACAAGATGCTGGCGCTTCAGGCTGGGGTTTTAACCCACTGAGCCACAGCCCCCACTGGCCCCCACCCGCTTCTTCTAAGCACAGTGAAGACCTGGAATTGTCACCCCCATCTGCTACTCTCCAGCTGTGTGACCCTGAGCCATTTGCTTCACAAGTCTGGTCCCTCATCTGGAACAGAGAGGGCTAGGGGTGGGGCAGGGGTCTGAACAGCCTCATTAGTTCTGTTCAGTAAAGACTCCCAGCTTCCAGAACCTTCCTGCTGTCTTCACCACCACCCCCCCAACCGTGGTCTCAGGGGCAAGACAGCGTGGAGGTTAAGAGACAATGAACCTGACCACCCACGGTGCCTGCCCGCAGTGAGTCTTCAGTGGATGTTGGCTGTTAGTGTTTTCACTACGTGGATACATTGGCCTTTCCCTGCTGCCCAAGTGTGGAGCTGGCCTGCAGAAAGAGCTCCTCCAAGATGAGGCTAACAGGACCACGGCAGACATGACCCCATCGCCATCACTTGGAGAATGGGCAGGCAACAGGCTCAGGAGAGGCATGCTACAAATACAGCCCCAGCCCCGCCCACTTCCACCCAGCCAGACTAAACTGGGAGCCCCAGGCCGGGCCCCATGTCCCACTGCAGCTGGGAGGAGGAGGCAAGACAAATAATGGTGTTCTCCTCCAGACACCCCCAGAACTTACTCACATGGCCACACCCAGTGCCAAGAGAGGCTGGAAATGCAGTCCTTGTTCTGGGCAGCTGGGTGGGAAGGGGGCGATCTGCAGGCTTGGCCACCAACCTCCAGTCCTTCTCCACGCCGCCCCGGCTGCTGTCTCTACCCTGCAGCTTCCCATCATGCCTCGGTCCTTCACTGGCTCTCCCTGCTGCCGGCAGCCTGCGCGTCATGTGTACCACATGGGCTGCAAGGAACCGCAGGCTCTGACCCCCTCCGTTCTCGCACGTTCTTCACCCCAGCCACATCCAGCCCCTGGTGACACTCTCTCAGACCTGCTTCCTGTCCCCATGCCTTTGCTTGGGCTGGAAATGCCATTTTCTCTCTCACCCTTTTCGTTAGATGATCACCTCTTCTGCGGTACCTACTGGAGACAGAGACAAAGGAGTGGCAGCTCCGGGAGCCTCTCTCAAAAACCCCCTTTTACACCCCCAACTGTGAGGTCTAGGAGCTGCACCGTTCTGCAGTTTCGTCGGTACGCCGAGAGGGGGCGCAGCATAGCCACAAAAAGTCCAGAGGCCGAGGTCGCAACCAGAGGAACGGCGCAAAACCACTTCTTGTCCTCAAACTGCTTGCTTGCCGAGGGCTTCTGACACTGCAAGGTTTGCCCTTGAGACTGGGGGACATGGTGTCCTCCACTAGACGGTGAGCTCGCCACCACTGCCTCTGCTCCCGGGACGGGGATGTCCTCGCTGGCTGTCGGGGAAGTGGCCCTCTCCCTGCGTCCAGAAGGCTTGCTGCCTCCTGCACCCAAGGCTGGCCAAGCTGACCAGGCTGAGTTAGGGGCAGCTACGTCTTTCTCAACTGAAAACTTTTTTTAAAGATTTATTTATTTATTTGGAAGGCAGAGTTACACAGAGGCAGAGGCACAGAGAGAGATCTTATATCCGCTGGTTCACTCCCCAAATGATTGCACCGGCTGGAGCTGCACCAATCCGAAGCCAGGAACCTGGAGCTTCTTCCAGTACAGAGGTCCAAGCACTTGGGCCATCTTCTACTGCTTTCCCAGGCCATAGCAGAGAGTTGGATCAGAAGTGGCGCAGGCCGGCGCCGCGGCTCACTAGGCTAATCCTCCGCCTTGCGGCGCCCGCACACCGGGTTCTAGTCCCGGTCGGGGCGCCGGATTCTGTCCCGGTTGCCCCTCTTCCAGGCCAGCCCTCTGCTGTGGCCAGGGAGTGCAGTGGAGGATGGCCCAGGTGCTTGGGCCCTGCACCCCATGGGAGACCAGGAAAAGCACCTGGCTCCTGGCTCCTGCCATCGGATCAGCGCGGTGCGCTGGCCGCAGCGCGCTGGCCGCGGCGGCCATTGGAGGGTGAACCAACGGCAAAGGAAGACCTTTCTCTCTGTCTCTCTCTCTCACTGTCCACTCTGCCTGTCAAAAAAAAAAAAAAAAAAAAAAAAAAAAAAAAAAAAGAAGTGGCGCAGCCGGGACTCGAACTGGTGCCCATATGAGATGCTGGCAGGGCAGATGGTGGCTTTACCTGCTACACCACAGTGCTGGCCTCTGTCAACTGAAAAGTAAGGTGAGAAGGGTCTGGTGTGCTCTGAGGGCCTCGGAGACCGTGTGTGGCCCATGCACGGAGCAGGGGGTTCACACCTGGCCTCCCTTACCAGCTCCTGTGCTCTGCAGTTGCCAGGCTGGATCCACTTAGGCTAAGGGACGGGGAAGCTGTGCCCCAGAAGGTAATGTCAAACATCTCCCCAGCCAGGCCTTGAGCTGGAATGAGGAAATGGAAAAGGTAAACCCTCCTGGACTTATGCATCCTCAACATCTTATTTTTGCCCACAGAGGTTTTTAAATCAGATTTTTGAAGCGTGCAGAAGATCAAGAGCTGGAACTACCAATGGGCACTTGCCCGATTATAAACGCTTAGCCAGCCCTTTGCCACCTTTTAGGGTTCTTTTTGGCCTCCTCATCAGCTCCCAGATCATTTTTCTCTTTCTCAGTTGGCCTGAGCTTGTCACATAACACCAGCTACCATTTCTCTGCTCTCTATGGTCACTCCCTCCTCATCCATTTCTTTAACAACAAAAGAAAGCCCTCTATGAGGCCACATCCTGAGGTCAAGTTTCAGTCCTCAACTTATGTGCCCTATCAGCATGTTGGACACCTGTGATCTTCTCCTGCCTTCTTAAAACTCCTTCTAGGCCAGCGCCGCGGCTCACTAGGCTAATCCTCCGCCTTGCAGCGCTGGCACACCGGGTTCTAGTCCCGATCGGGGCACCGGATTCTGTCCCGGTTGCCCCTCTTCCAGGCCAGCTCTCTGCTGTGGCCAGGGAGTGCAGTGGAGGATGGCCCAAGTGCTTGGGCCCTGCACCCCATGGGAGACCAGGATAAGTACCTGGCTCCTGCCATCGGATCAGCGCGGTGCGCCAGCTGCAGCCCGCCGGCTGCAGCAGCCATTGGAGGGTGAACCAACAGCAAAAGGAAGACCTTTCTCTCTGTCTCTCTCTCTCACTGTCCATTCTGCCTGTTAAAAATTAAAAAAAAAAAAAAAAGCTCCTTCTAGAAGGGGCTGGCGCTGTGGCACAGTGGATTAACACCCTGGCCTGAAGCGCCGGCATCCCACATGGGCACTGGTTTGAGTCCCAGCTGCTCCACTTACGATCCAGCTCTCTGCTATGGCCTGGGAAAGCAGTAGAAGACGGCCCAGGTCCTTGGGCCCCTGCACCTGCATGGGAGACCGGGAAGAAGCTCCTGGCTTCTGGCTTCGGATCAGCACAGCTCTGGTCATTGCGGCTAATTGGAGAGTGAACCAGCGGATGGAAGACCTCTCTCTCTCTCTCTCTCTCTCTCTCTCTCTCCCTTTCCTCTTTGTGTAACTCTGACTTTCAAATAAATAAATAAATTTTTTTTTGACAGGCAGAGTGGACAGTGAGAGAGAGAGACAGAGAGAAAGGTCTTCCTTTGCCGTTGGTTCACCCTCCAATGGCCGCCGCGGCCAGCGCGCTGCGGCCAGCGCACCGCGCTGATCCGATGGCAGGAGCCAGGAGCCAGGTGCTTTTCCTGGTCTCCCATGGGGTGCAGGGCCCAAGCACCTGGGCCATCCTCCACTGCACTCCCTGGCCACAGCAGAGGGCTGGCCTGGAAGAGGGGCAACCGGGACAGAATCCGGCACCCCGACCGGGACTAGAACCCTGTGTGCTGGCGCCGCTAGGCGGAGGATTAGCCTAGTGAGCCGCGGCGCCGGCCTCAAATAAATAAATAAATTTTTTTAAAAAACTCCTTCTAGAAGCTGGTGTTGTGGTGCAGTGGGTTGCATTGCCTGCAGTGTCTGCATTATATACGGGCACAAGCTCAAGACTCCTCTGCTTCAACTCCCTACTAATGCGCCTGGGAGAGGAGCAGAAGATGGTTCAGATACTTGGGTCCCTGCCACCCATGTGGGAGACCTGGACAGAGTCCCTGGCTTCTGGCTTTTGCCTGGTCCAATCCTGGACGCTTGGGGAAGTGAATCAGTGGATGGACAGATTGAGTGTGTGTGTGTGTGTGTGTGTGTGTGTAACTCTGCCTTTCAAATAAATAAATAAATCTTTTTTTAAATTTTTTTGACAGGCAGAGTGGACAGTGAGAGAGAGAGAGAGACAGAGAGAAAGGTCTTCCTTTTGCCATTGGTTCACCCTCCAATGGCCGCCGCGGCTGGTGCACTGTGGCCGGCGCACCGCGCTGATCCAATGGCAGGAGCCAGGAGCCAGGTGCTTTTCCTGGTCTCCCATGGGGTGTAGGGCCCAAGTACTTGGGCCATCCTCCACTGCACTCCCTGGCCACAGCAGAGAGCTGGCCTGGAAGAGGGGCAACCGGGACAGAATCCGGCGCCCTGACAGGGACTAGAACCAGGTGTGCTGGTGCCGCAAGGCGGAGGATTAGCCTAGTGAGCCGCAGCGCTGGCCAAATAAATAAATAAATCTTTAAAACAACAATAGCAACTCTTTCTTTCTGGCCTGAAGGACATCATTTTCTCTGTGCTCCTCCTACTCAAAGATTCCCAGTGTTCTGACTGATTCTCCCCATCTTTCTCTCCTAAAATCAAACTGCCCAAGTGTTCAGCCCTTAGACCTCATCTTGTCTCATAGTTCCTGCGAAACAGAATTATGTGTATTTGGTGCAAACATTTTTGAAATCCATGCATAGTTTTTTTCATAACACGCATTTTCCATGAACTTGTTGAAGACCCCTCATGTAGGCTGACAGCCAGGCCCTCTCCTCTGAATGCCGGCCTATGCATTCAGTTGTCTGCCAGATCCTCACCCTCAGCTGTCTAATAGGCCTGTCAAACTTAACACGTCCAGAACCAATCTGCTCTCCCCAGAAACTCTGTTCCTCCTTCAACTTCCCCCAGTTAAGGGGACAGAAACCCCAGCCTTCCAGCTGATCACCCTAAATGCTCCACCACTGTTCCTCCCACATCCTACCTCCAATCCTGCAGCAAATCTTAGCATCTCTGTATTCAAAGTAAACCAGCAAGAAGCGGTTTTCAGCCATCACTGCCATCCTGTTGGTGTTTAAGGTGGGAGAAGCAGGCAGAGACCACTGTGGACCATTGGGGGCAGGAAGCACACTGGCTAGGGCAAGCACTTTAGGTTTTACCTTCAGTGATGCAGGAAGTCCCAGGAGGGCTGCCAGTATGATCAGAAAAGACCACTGTGCATGCTGCGGAGATGGGTTGAGGGGCAAGACTGGAAGTGACGAGTCCTTTGAGGGGGCTCCTAAGGTTTGGGGGCCAGATGCTGATGGCTTGGACGACTTCCCTCCCGTGGTCAGCCGGCACGTGGCTGAATTTCTGTGGGTGACCTCTGCCCAGGCAGCCGGTGTTTCAGCACCACGGGACGGACAGCTCCCACCGTCCCCGCGGGAGTCCAGCCTCTGCAGGTGAGGGAGCCCTGGACTCCTTCCTGGGGCAATCCTCGCCTTCAGAAAACTTCTGATTTTTAATCCCCTAAAATGGAGATCACTGTGCGAGCGCTGACGAGCGTACGTCGGGGACACCAGTGGGAGGGGCTGCCCAAGAGTAAGGCCCCTGAAAATAGTTTGGGGTCGCAGCCTCGGCAGCAGGGTGAGGGAGGGGCTTTCCGCGATGAGCAGCCCCGCCCAGCACCGCGGCGGCGCAATGCCTTTGCTGATCGAACTCCCAAGATCTAAGCTGCTTCTCTGATGCACTGAGCTAGCCAGTCTCAGTCGTTCCCGACCAGGACAGAGCTGCTCCTTCCAACGGCAGAGCTGTGTGCCTGGCCTCTCCAGCGCCGCTGCGAGACAGAACCCAGTTTCTCCTGATCGTGTTGGATGGGTGTGAATTATCTGCAGCTCAGTAGCGTTCCTTTTGCAGGAGTTGGGGATGGCACCTTGGACCGCAGCGCCCACTCAATCTCTAAGATAGGTGGGGTCAGGGAAGGTGGATGGGGCCACCGAGGGAGGTTTTCCAAAGAAGAGAGAGGAGCAGGAGCAGAAAGCCAGACCCTGGGCCTGGGGAAACCTTGAAAACCATACTGGGGGCCCACCCTGGCGTCAGCACCTGCCCCGCAGTGACCTGTATCTTTGCCTTCTCAGCCACTTCCCAGGTCTACACGGCCACCCCATGCTGGGGCCTGACCCCTATTCCCTGCACTGGGCAGGGGGTCAGATCTTTGGGGGCTTGCTTTGTCCCCCTTCCCTTTTAAAAAACATGTATTTATTTGAGAAGCAGAGTTATAGACAAAGAGAGGGAGAGACAGAGAGAGGTCTTCCATCTGCTGGTTCACTCCCCAAATGGCCACAACAGCTGGAGTTGGGCTGATCTGAAGCCAGGAGCCAGGAGCCTCTGCCAGGTCCCCTATATGAGTGGAGGGACCCAAGCACCTGGGCCTTCTTCTACTTGAAGGCTTTCCCAGGCCATCAGCAGGGAGCTGGATTGGAAGTGGAGCAGCTGGAACTCAAATGGGCACCGATTCGGGATGCTAGTGGTGCAGACAAAGGCCCAACATACTATGCCACAGAGCCGGCCACTAGCTTTGTCCCTACAATGGGCCAAGTGCCAACTTCTGAACCGCCTCGCTTTTACGGGACAAGGAGACAGATGCGGGCATGGGGAAGTGTCTGGACCAGGGCTCTGGGTGGGGAGATCAGGCCAGACCACCATCCCTGCCCAGGCTCCTTCTCCTCCCCCTCACTCATTAGGTGGCCTTAAGTGAATCACTCCTCAGTTCACTGCTCTCAGCCACAGTTTCCTAAGAAACAGGAGTGGGGGGAGGCAGTTCCTCTCCCCAGGGGGCCGCTGGCAGCCCGGATAAGTGTCCCTCTTTAGTGCAACGTGAGTGTCCTCATGGAGGGAAATGTAAGGAAGACCCCCCCCACACCTCCCAGCCAGCCCATTTCCCAGGACCTCTCTAGGTCCCTGTGGCTTCTGTCGGGGACTGGGCAAACATATTCACACCCATTTTATAGATGGGAAAAGTGAGGCCTTCCAGCTCTGCCTTGCCCAGGGTCTCACCGTGGCTCCTCAGACCAAGACCCAGGGGAAGGGGACCTCAGCCATCAGTAGCTACCCTGTCTCTTCCTCTGCCCAGGCCAGATCTCCATTCCAGGAACTTCTTCAGGAGGAGAATGTGAGCGTTCGTGGATGAGTGTGCAGGTTAAATGAGACAAAGATCCAGCAATGCCTCCAGCACCAGGCTCACTGGGGGACTCAGTTTCCCCAAACAGCCTGCATGGTCTGAGGGGTTGACATTTGGGCTTCAGAGGGTACAAGAAGTAGTGAGAGGCCAGCGTCGCATGGCTGGAAACGTGGAGTTCCGGACTCCAGCCCTGCTTCTCTGAGGAACCTCTGGGAAGCAAGGAGCCAGCCACCCAAGCCAGTGGGGGTGAGCTGCCTGCACCCGGCTGAAGCCACTGGCTCTGACGCTGGACCCCCTTGAGTGTGAAGGGAGCCCACCAGTGCCACCCTCTCCAGATCCCTCTGCCCCAGCCAGCTGTCGCCTGGGGCAAGGTTGAAACCACCTCCCATTCCACCCCCACACACATACACACACGCACACACACACACACATCTTTCCTACGCTGGCAATCCTGAGCTGAGGGAAAATCGGATTTTAATTAGCAGCAATGATGGACTGTAGGGAGCTGTGACACTTTAAAATCTCCGGGAAAGCGGTCATACAGGTACATAGACACAAGCATGCCGACCTATGGACACCCCAGGGCTCCCGAAATAGCTCTTTCCTCTGCGGCTGCCGGCGGGCAGTGGACAAGGAGACACGTGGTGGTTGCAAGTGGAATCGGGAGCCCTTCTGCTCACGGCCAAGGGCCTCGCGGTGCACTCGCCCCTGTCAAGGTGGGGTTGGAGCATTACCTCTTCTAGAGTCTGCGTAGGGCCAGGGAGAGGGGGTAGGGTTCTCATCTCCAAACTGCCGTGAAAGGGGCCACTTGTACAGGAGCCCTCAGCCCGAGGTCTCGCCCAGGTCGTTGGGACGAGGTATCTGCTGGGGGGCAACGTCCCTGGTCGCATAGGAGAAGCAAAGCACACGGCCGCCCCTCTCTAGCGTGGGTCGCCAACGACTGGGGGTTGCAGGCAGGGAAGAGCCCTCAGCCCGGAACTCGGCAGCAGGTGCGCCCCCCGGGATCCGAACCCCAGCGCGGTTACAGCGAAAGCGCCCTAGCACTCGGAACAGCGGTCTCCACGTGTGCTCGTCGCGCTCCGCGCACTCCCACTTTCCCCGCAGTGCTGTCGCCGAGGTGTCCCGCAGCGCCTGGCGGGTGCCTTGTGCACGGCAGGTGCTCTCAAGGGTGTGGAAATTCGCTCCCGCTTCCCGGGCAGGGGCCGGCACGGAATGGGAAGTTGCACGCCGCCTGCTGGCGACCTCGGGAACGACATCAGCCTGACCCGGCTCAAGCCTTCAATCATTGGGTACCTTCCGTCCACCCCGGCCCCATCTCCCGCCTCCCGCCACTTCCCCGCGGAAAGAGGGTCAGGAAGACCTCGCTTTCTCACAAGTTTATCCTGAATCCGAACAAAATGAAAACCCAACAAATATTTACTGAGAATTCACCATCAATCACCACTTATTGCATGCGAAGGCATTTGGGGGGCTCTTTCGCACGTGTTAGCGCATTTAACCCTCACATCAGCCACAGTGGAGATTATTTCCAGCTCTACTATTTTTTCTTTTTTTCTTTTTTTTTTTTTGACAGGCAGAGTGGACAGTGAGAGAGAGACAGAGAGAAAGGTCTTCCTTTTCCGTTGGTTCACCCCTCAGTGGCCGCTGCGGCCGGCGCACTGCGCTGATCTGAAGCCAGGAGCCAGGTGCTTCTCCTGGTCTCCCATGAAGGTGCAGGGCCCAGGGACTTGGACCATCCTCCACTGCACTCCCTGGCCACAGCAGAGAGCTGGCCTGGAAGAGGGGCAACCGGGACAGAATCTGGTGCCCCGACCGGGACTAGAACCCGGTGTGCCGGCGCCGCAAGGCGGAGGATTAGCCTAGTGAGCCGCAGCACTGGCCCTCCAGTTCTACTTAACAGGTGAAGACATCTAGGCCCCAAGTCACGCCAGCTGTAACAGGCTTTGAATCTGGGTTGTAACCCAGAGCCCAGGCCCCCAGCCGCTGTAGTAGGGCACTTCTCTAAAAGTCCAGGGGCAGATGGGATTGTGAGATAGGTTTAGGGAAGGGCGTCATGGTGCAGGGTGTTAGGCCTGAGTTGCAATGCCAGCGTCCCACTTGAGAAGAGACTTCCAATGCAGCTTCCCGACAATGTGCCTGGAAAGGCAGCAGACGATGGAGGCCCAAGCACTCGGGTCCCTGACATTCACAGGGAGACCTAGATGGAGTTCCAGGTTCTCGGCTTCAGCCCAACCCAGCTCCAGTCAATGAGGCCATCTGGGAAGTGAACCAGTAGGTGGAGACCTCGCTCTCTCTCCTTCTCTGTCACTCTGCCTTTCACATGAATAAATATATTTAAATACTTATGTTAATTTTGGTGTAAAAATGCTGAAATCCATGCACAGTTTTTTTAATAATATATTTTGTCCACAAATTTTCTAAACAGTCCTTGCATGCATGGATTTTTTTGCATCAAAATAAACTCACCTTTAAAAAAAAAAAGATTTATTTGAAAGTCAGAGTTACAGAAAGAGATGCCTAGATGCCGGGTGGAAGCCAGAAGCCAGGAGCTTCCTTCAGGTCTCCCATGTGGGTGGCAAGGCCCCCAAACACTTGAGCCAGGCACATTAGCAGGGAGTTGGATCAGAAGTAGAACAGCCTGGATACAAACTGGTGTCCATTTGGGATGCTGATACCACAGGTGGTGGCTTTATCTGCTCCACCACAAATGCCAGCCCCAAACTCATCTTTTAATTCCATTTTCCATGAATTCTTAAAAAGGTTTATTTATTTATTTGAAAGGCAGAGTGACAGGCAGAGGGAGAAAGGGAGGGAGAGGGAGAGGGAGAGGGAGAGGGAGAGGGAGAGGGAGAGGGAGAGGGAGAGAGAGAGAGAAAGAGAGAGAGAGAGAGAGAGAATCTTCCATTGCCTGGTTCACTTTCCCCAAATGCCCTTTTACAGTCAGGGCTAGGCCAGGGCAAGGCCAGGAACTAGGACTCCACCTGTGTCTCCCACCTGGGTAGCAGGAGTCCTAGTACTTGGGCCATCATCTCCTGCCTCCCAGGCACATTAGCAGTAAATGGATCAGAAGCTCAGAGTAGCCGGGACTCTGGGGCAGACACTCTGATATGGGACGCGGGCATCTCAAGTGGACCCTTAATCCACAGTGCCACAATGCCCACGAACTGTTCCAGGTGCCCCAGATGGCACCATCCAACACTGTGCTAAGACAAAAACAAAGACATCCGAAGTGGCCTCATAGCACCCCTTTTTCTGTAATTAGCCCTGGGTCCTGTTTTCTACAAAGGGAAATACTGGCATTTTCTGGTAGGTATTCACTGCGGGCACCAGAAGCTGCGAGAGTGAGATGGCTTCCCCCTCTTACTGGAAAGGGAGCTAAGTTGGGGGTGGGGACAAGCATGCAAATCCCTCTGAGCTTGAGATCCTCACCCTTATCCCTTCAGAAAGTCCAGAACAAGAATGAGGTTTAGTAAGATCCAGAGGACTTTTCCCCCCACAGGGAAGAGGAAAAATAACCCGGGGACTTTGCTTCACCCCTAGAAAGCCAGGAGCCATGAAGGAGGTTGACCTCTGCTGCGCCTTAGCCAAAGCGCACTGTGAGCCTCTGTTGCCCCTGGGGACCTGGAGTGGGGCTCAGCCACTGTCCTCCCACGGGCCTGGGCATGGCTTTGGCGCAGGCCCTGGGTGCCCGCTGTGCACAGTGAGCTGGGGAGTGACCACTCACCTTGGGAAGGGTGGTGCAGTGAGAAAGTCATGAGCCCAGAGGGGCAGTCCAGGCACCAGCGTGGACAGAGGCCTTGCAGGCCAGCAAATCCATCATTTCTCCAACAGGCGACCTCCAAGCTGCCACAGTGTTAAACTGCCCACTCCAGTCCCTGACGCCAACATTCCAGTGTGGAAAAGAGAGGCCCCTGGGGTCCGTGTTGTGGCACAGCAGGCTAAGCCCCTGCTTGCAACACTGGCATCCCAGATTGGAGCACCAGTTTATGTCTCAGCTGCTCTGCTTCTGAGCCAGCTCCCCACTAATATGCCTGAGAAGGCAGGGAAGTTGGCCCAAGTGCTTGGGCCCCTGTCATAACATGGAAGACATAGATGGAGTTTCTGGCTCTTGGCTTCAGCCTGGTCCAGCCTGGGCTTTGGCTGTCATTTGTGGGGACCAGCAGATGGAAGGTCTCTCTCTCTCTCTTGACTTATCTCTCTCTCTCTCTCTCTCTCTCTCTCTCTCCTTCTTTCCCTCCCTCCCTCTCTGTCACTTTGCCTTTCAAATACGTAAATACATTTTTTTAAAAAGAGAGAGACCCATTATGCCACTTCACACTCAGCGCCAGCCTCACCTCCGTTCCCTGGGCCAGACCCAATCGTGTGTGCCTGGCTTCGCGTTGAAGCTAGCCTTTTATGTTACTTGCCACTGGACTCCAAGCCCTGGGTACAGGGTCTGACAGAAGAGCTGAATTAAATATACAAATTCCCCCACAGCATCCGGGACTGATGATCGCCCTGCCCCTGTTTGTCTCCTCCCAGACACGGGGCACTCACTGCTTCTCCACGGCCTGCTCCCCCGGGGATCAGTTAGGAGGCTGCATTGTTGTGCCGCCTCTCAGCCCGGGTTGCTCTCTGCTTTTCTGAGTCTTTCCTGGGTCCTGGGGGAAGCTGCCTGCTGCGGACAGGGCCAGACACCTCCCTTCTACCCATGGAGCAAGCTGCAAGGCAGAGACCCAGGAAAGGCTACTTCCTGTGCCCAGGGGGCCTGGGGCCGCCCGAGCCCCAGAGGAGCCTGCAGCCCTCCTAGGGGCAGAACTCACCCTGCAATTCATAGCTGGGTGAGGGCTTCTCCCTGAGACCCTCCTGCACGTCTGATCATGGGGTCTGTCTGGTAGTGGCTGGCCGAGAAATGCGGACACCGTGATGCCCTACGGATGGCCTACGATTTTCCTGTTTTCTCCTGCCAGTGGGACCCAGAAGGCATGCATGTGTGTGTGTGTACAGGGAGCTCTGTATTTAGACACAGGCTAAGCATGGACCCAAGAAAGCTGGCCAGAAGTCCGTCTACTGGGGGTAGAGGTATCAGCACAGTGGATACCAGCTGGCAAATGCCTTGGAGCCACTGGAGAATGAGGTTGTGTGTGGCTACATCCCAATGCAGTAGTGTGTGTGTGTGTGTGTGTGTGTGTGTTCACAAGCTACCCTTAGTCTGGGTGACCTATGTGAGCGTGTGCTAAGTGCCATGTGTGTAACAGATGCAAACTGTAGTCTGGCTTTGGGTCTGGGGGGCGGGGTGCAGCGTGTGTGACTGTGTGTATTTACATGTCTTTCCCGACCTGGTTCTGTGACATGGTGATCCCGTGACCGAGCAGGCGTGCATATTCCTGTACCTGTTTACGTGATCCCGATGCCATGAGTGAGTGACCTGGTACCCCGGTGTGTGTTTGCGTGTAGACGCACGGGCACATCCGAGGCAGGATCCGCACACACACTCCAGCCTGGGTCCGCACCCCCGGCCCGTGCACAGGTGCAGGTTCTCGGAGCACAGAGGCTGGCGGGGGTGGGGGGGTGGGGGGGGGAGAGCATGTGTCGGTGACATCCAGGAGCCTTTGTCTGGTGCCCACTCTGTGACCTCTACATTCCTCGTGCTGCAGGGACCTCTGCTTGCCCGGCTCACAGCCGGCCTTCCCCAGGAGTCCCTTTAACTCACAGCCCCTGTGCCGGCCAGGGAGCTGAGAGTTGGGGACTATTCACCTCGGGGGAGTTTTTGTTCTGCCCCGTGAAAGGCCTCAATGGCTGGGAATACCATTCTAATTACGGGGAAGCCCAGCTTATGTGGGAGACACAAAGGGCTGTGGTCTCATAGCAGCTCGTTCCATCCGTCAAATAAGGCCGTCTAATGATGGGTGAGAGCTGTGAATGCCTAAAACAAACTCGAAAAGGAGGGAAAATAAAGCCGCCGGGGGCTTAAAATATATTAAATTACCCTGATTAGGAGTCGTGGCTTTGCAGGCCCTGGTCGGAGAGACGAGGCCGGGAGGCTGTGAGTCCTGTTATTCACTGGGGGGGTGGGGGGGTGAGGTTCAGTAAGTAGGGGGGTGGGTCAGCAGCCCCGGCCCATTCTCATGCTAACACCGGGCACACATTGCAGGCTTAGTGGGCTGGAAAATAGAAATGAATTTGCCGTAATCCTCCTCCTCCTCCTCCTCCCTCCGCCTGCAGCCCAGGGGAGGCTTGGCGTAATTGCAGCCCTTTGGAGCCTGCTGGGCACTGGGGCAGGCCCACGCCCCTTAGCCAGCGCCCCTCGACCCTCTCACCCCCTCACTCCTTCTGTCTGTGGGGCCCAGGAACAAGAATGGGCTTCAGGGTTCAATAGGGGGAGCAGTGAAACACGAGGTTGTCCACACTCTTACCACTGCGTGCGCACACACACACACACACACCCCTCACACACTTGTGTAGGCACAGATACGTCTCCACACACTGTGCAGCTGCACGTACACCTTATGGGGGAACACACACAGGCACGCAGGCCTGAAGACGGTTCCCTCCCGGGCATGCACACGCGTGCTGGCGCTCCCTCCCTGGTGCAGCGTCAGTGTTTGATAGCAGAGGAGGACGCGCCTGGGAAGACAGCTGAGCGGCGGCGCTGTTGGACCTGGGCAGGACCGACACGTGGCCTGCCACCCTCCCGGCCCCGTTTGCCGCTGTCTTTTAAAAGGGCGCTTGGACTGAATGCCTTAGAAAACCCTGCCAGCTCAGAAAGGAGGAGGGGCCACGTCCCAGCGACTGCTCCCGCTTCCGCAGGCTTAGGTGAAGACACGCACACCTGCTGTTGCCCCGCACTCGCCTCCACGGCGCACGCAACAACGCTGCCCTTGTGTGTCCACCTCCTCCCAGGCCCTGCGCACTGCCTCGCACGCTTCTGCGGCTTTGTCCGTGAGACTAGACCAGTTGGCGACTTGGAAGTGTCAGGTGCGGCTCTGAACCATAGAGCCCCACGGTGTGGCGCCAAGGACCCGGGAAAGGCAACCGAACGGCTCCGCCCCGGCCTGGGGCGCCCTCTGCCGGCCGCTCTGGAACAGACGCGCCGAGAGGCGACCAAGACCAGCGCACGTGACCCTCCGACCTGAACCCGAGAGTCCCAGCAAGGAAATCTTCCCCGCTCGGTTCTCTACTCCGCTATGGGAAGATCCAGGGAACCGCAGGCCAGACTGGAACAGAGGTTGAGAGAGTGAAGTGCGCAGAGGGAGTGTGAGAAGTGCCTGGCCGGTGCCTGCTGGCCTTTTCTGCTCACAGCCTCAACTCTTGCCCTGCACCCCCAGAGAACCAACGGTTGCGCATGTGTGGAAGACACCGAGGCCAGAAGGGGCACACCCAAGGTCAGCCAGCTGCTGGCCAGTCTGAGCCAGTCGGCCTCAGCGTTTCCATCCACGTCGTGGGTGAGGGAAAGATGTGAGCACCGAGCAGAAACTCCCAGAGGGCTGGGAACCTGCCTTCCACCTGCCCCTTTGCAGAGGGCAAGGACCCCTGAGCCCCCAGAAGACAGCCCTCAAGGGTGCCAGGGTCAGCAGAGGCCAACACCTCCCTCTCTTTCCTGGAGGGCAGAGCTGGGGCTGAGATAGGCTAGAAATTGGGGGGGGCAGGGCTGGGCACCACCCCAAGCTGCAGTGGGGGGAGGGGGTGGTGACAGGTCCCCCTGGGATCAATGCAGGTCCCTGGGGGACGAAAGGCCATTGGCATCAAGATGGAGGCACGTTGTATCAGGGTGCCTAAGGGGTCTCAGTGAGACCTGGACGGGACCACACATCCCCGCCACTCCCGGGTTGGGCAAGATGACATTCCCAGGGGCTACTGGTCCTCTAGAATTCCCAGAGCTGGGGCTCAGGCCGTCAGTGCTCCTTTCTTGGCCTCGAGCAAAGGCAGAAGTGGCTCCTTCCCCAGCGCAGGCCTGCTCAGGTCTTGCCCGAGCTCCCTTTGCGGTTTACCTCTGCCCACCCACTCCCACAGCCGTTCTGGCCCGGGCTCTCCAGCTCCCGGCCAGATGATGCAGGGACCAAGAGTTCTGAGGCCACTGGACCGAGGAACCAAGATGAAGAGGCGCAGGGGAGCTGGAATCTGGGGAGGGCGGGTGGTTTGAGGACAAGTGTGCCTGGCTCATGCCCACAGCTTCCTGGGAGTGCCTCCAGGGAGTGCCTCCACCGGCTTTTTCCAAAACGGCTGCCCCAGGCTCCAGGCTTGGCTGCACCAGAAGGAACCAGGCTGGGAATGTTGGGCGCTCTGCTGGGATTGCACTTGGCTCCTCTGCCAGGGTTTGGGGGAGTCGGGTTGTGGTCCCCAGGAAGAGCAGGCACAGCTGAGAGGAGTGAAAATAGGGGCGCCCCAGGCGGAAGGGGTTCAAGTTGAAGGCTTTTTTGCTCCCACGGTGCTTCAGTGCGCCTTGGTGGCACTGCTGGGGCCTGTGGAGACTGTCCTGATGCCCTCTCCTCCTAGTCCCCCAAGCCCTTCGCTGCCGCAACCAGCCTGCTTGCAATCCGTAGATTCTAGAAGCGCAAACGCACGCCACTGCAGCATCCAGAACAAACACACAAGAGCAACAAATTCGAATTCCAGAATTTTCTCTGAATTCAATAAGCAAAGCGTCCGTGGGGAAACTCAGCCCCAGCACCCCGAGGTGGGGAGGGTGCGGGGGCGGAGAATGAGCCTGGGACACGCGGTGCGGAGCGAGAGAGAACCCCTCCGCCCGCCTTCAGCGTGGCGCCCCGCAGCCCCGAGCGGGTGGTGTCCTGGTTCCGGGGCCAGGAAGGCAGGACGCAGACTCGGTGGCGACAAAATGCACCCGCGTGGGCAGAAGGCGGCCCGGGAGCCGCGGGGCAGAAATGCAGGCGTTCTCCCCACGCAGGAGCAGATGTGTAGCGGGGAAGGCCCAGGACCTGGGAATTCCGAGCGGTTCCTTCGTCACATTCCGTTCCCACCTCACCAGATACCTACTATTCATCATAAGGAGAAACGAGATCGCGCGCGCGTGTGTGTGTGTGTGTGTGTGTACTATTCATCATAAGGAGAAACGAGATCACGTGTGTTTCTCCTAGACTTTTCCCAAAAAAACCGAGCTACTGTGTTTGGGGCACATTCCAGGGGAGCACGATGGTGCAGCCAGGGCTGGGGACGTTCCCCGCTGGCCTCGCGCCCGCACAGGGGTGGAAACTGGAGGGGCTGGGGGCTCCGGGCCACACGCATTTTAGGGGAGAACGGCAGCCTCGGGTCTCGGGTTCAACCTGTTCAGACCAGAGCACCTGCCTGCCTCTCGAGGAGAGCCCTGAGCCCCCGCAGGTTTGCGCACTACCCAGCATGGCCGCAGGGACCCCACGGGTCCCACCCAGTGTTGGCAAGAGTCTGGACTGAAATTTCAGAGGCCGCCTGCGTTTATGCTGGAACGCTCAAAGAAATGCCAAAATGCAGCGATTTTTAAAAATACCCCGGGTCCCCTGAAGCCGGCGGCGTGGCCGTAGCCATGAGCCACAAGCGCGGGGCGACTGTGCCCAGCTCGCCTTTGGAATTCTGTTTGTGAAACGCAGAATGCAAGCAGGAGAGCCGGAACGAAGACAAAGCCATGCTAAGAAGCGGTGGGATTGGTGAAATCGCCACACTTAGCAAACACTTTCATTTTCACAGCTGCCTGTGGCCGTGTGCAGGTCCAGAAAAATCGATAGTGTTTCAGGGCGAATTCCACCAAGGGAACGGACCAGTCCCGAGGAGCTCCCGTGTCGGCAGAAAGCGCTATGTCGGAAAGAATGCATAGGGCAGAGGGGGGAGAAAAGCGCCCTCAGGTCGCGAGAACATTTATAAATTGACTGCTGTGGCTTTGTGGGAATCTACAGATTGATACCCGTTTCTCTCACTTTCGTACCCGCCACGGGGCGGTGGGGGGGGGGGGGGCTACCATGGGTGTGTGGGCTGGGCGGGCCACCCCCTTTGCACTTGGAAACCCTGGAAGGCAGGGCCAGAAGCTGCTGTTCGGCCCAGCCGGGTTCTGGAACAGCCACGTTGTCTGATACTTGCCTATTGAGTTACTCAGATTCTTATAGAGGCTGTCCCCTGTGCGCTACGTAGACTGAAGAGCCAGACCCAGATGTGGGGCCCAAGGGGATGGAGTGCAGCCGGGCCCACCTGGCACCCCGGACACCTGGGCCCACCATTTCTAGTATTTTGCCCAGTGTTTGGGGGACCCACAGGGCCGCGTGCCCTGTCAGTTGCGCAAGTCCCCCTTGGCCAGAACAGCAGGACAAGACTTTCCGAAGGCCCCTGCATTCCTCACGCTGACTTTTCCTATCAATGGGAGAGAGGTAGGCTATTGACCCAGTGGCCTCCCCCTCTCCGCCTATTGTGGTGGTTCAATCACGCACTTAGGGAAGAAAAGCGAGTTTATCTTAGCCTGGAGGAGCCTCGCGTTGTGTGTGTGTGTGTGTGTGTGAGAGAGAGAGAGAGAGAGAGAGAGAGAGAGACTCAAGGGTGGGGGAAATTCGGCACCAGGACTGTGCAGATGGGTTGAGGATAGACACTTTGAGAAAAGGACCAATTTCCCCTTCACAATGAGCGCTAAGTACCTGATAAATGGGGCTGGTGTTTATTCATGAGCAGGTACTTTGGAAATGGCAATTAGAACAGCCGCTCGCGCTGCCTAGCCAAGGTACTTAAACGCGGGCAGGTGCAGCGCGGCGCGCGGTCCCAGCGCACAAAGCCCGCGGCAGCCGCGGCGCGGGGAGGGGTCGTGAATGGGGGGCGCGCCGGGCCCCGAGGGCGCGCGGCGCGCAGGCACCTAAGCCCTTTGTTCTTCGACCGAAACTAAGGCCACTCCACTAGGGGCACCCCGGGAGAACCTTGCCCTCTAATTATCAGGAATTTTCCTTCGTCTCTCCAGCCGGTCTGGCTGACGCGGAGATGCGTGAGATCAGGCTCTACGTTTGCATAAAAGCTGCGTGTGAGCCGGCTATATTAGCTAACGGGCCAAGGAGCTAACCTAAGGCCACAACTAGAAAAGAAACCGAACCCAGGCCTGGGAACCGCGCGCGCACACGCGGTTCTGGACGCCCCCGCCGCGGAGGCGCCACCTCTGGCGGTGCCGACAACCTCTGGCGTTCAGGTTTTGTTTCAACTCCAAGGGGAGAAAATTGAGGTCTGTCTCTTTCTACAGCTTCCTGGCGCCGAGGTCGTGGGACAAACCCGCTCTCGCCCTCGGAGTGGCTCCGGAATCCCTGAGTGCTCCCTGGCTTTTGCTCACGAGCGGCGGCCTGGCCCGGGCGCACGCGGAGAGGGCACGGCGAACCGCGAGGCCTTGGGGGGCCGCACGCAGGCTCTTTGCCGCTTACCGGCGCGGAGCGGCCGGAGGGAGCCCTGGGGTTGCGGGAGCGATCTGTGTCTGGCTGAGGCCTTGCGAGCTCGGGTCCCGAGGTCTGAGGCACCGACTTCTCGCCCCTGCCCAGGACTCTCGCCCTCTTTTCTAGCCGTTTCGAAAATCAGATCAGCACAATTTCTTTCCAGTCCACAAAATCAGAAAGGAGATTTCTCTCGCTCGCTCTCGCTCTCTCTCAGACTAGATTCCCCTTGGAGAGAAGATTCAGAATTCTAGGAAGCAAGGGTCAGGGCGCTGCGTCACCCACCTCAAGGCATTTTTACGTTTTCCGCCAGGAAGAACCCGACGGCTCTCCCATCTTATCCAGTCTGGCCAAGCAGTGCAGATAATAACGTTCATTGTGGGTTTTCTTGGAAGCTTGGGGTTAGAATAAATGATGGAATAATCCTGATCTCCGGGAAAATCTGACACCCCGGATGTGAGCAAAAACCGAAAGTAGAAACCCAGAGGTGCGGCGGGGAGCAGGGCCGAAGCCGGCAGGCGCCGGGGGCTCCGGCGGGGACGGCTCCGCCGCCATCACTCAGCCGCTGGCTGGCTGCGATGGGGCGAGGCACGCTGGTGGTCTCCGTCTGGAGAGCTCACAAGAGAAGCAAGGCTTCTTTTCGCGTCTTTGGCCAGGGCCCGAGTTAGGGACCAAGAGTGAAGCGTCCTCTCGGACTTACAGCCCGCGCGCGCGCCCCCTGCGCCAAGGAGACCCTGGGAGGCGGAGCGCAGGTGCGGGAGCTGGTCTGCTCCTCGGGACACCGCCCCCACCCCGCGCGCGCCGCTGCGCGAACCACGCCGCGCGAGGAGCTCCTTTGCACGACGGCCTGGGGGTAAATACGACTGCGCGGTGGAGGCTCCACGTCCTAGCTCCCGGAGCGCGCGGGAGACAGCCCACGTCTCCAAAGTAGGCCTCCCCTCTCCACGTGGCTAGACGGCTGCCGACCTCTGCAGGCAGGGGATATAGATCCGAATGGGGCCAGAGGTGGGCAGTAGGCTAAAGATGACACGTCGCAAAACAGTGTTCCCCTTTTTCATTCCCAGGGTCTGTATTACGGTACTTCTAAAAGGTGCAGGTGGGACCGAGAGGAGTGCCATCGACAGGACCGCCCGCGACTGCGATTCTTCGAATTGCAGATTTAGAATAAATCATAGAAATACAATGAATACGAATCCCAAGGAAACATCCGCCCCTTGCGATCCTTGATCCCTAACTCTTGGGATGCCCCACCCTCAGCCGATCCTCCCTAGGTTTGTTTTTCTAAGAACGTCACAGGGTAAATGCATTTGGGGCCCTTAGAGGCATCTGGCTCCTGATTTGCGCATCTCACCCCCTCCGGGGGGGGGGGGGGCTTTGGCCGCGGGGCTCTACCAGGAAGTCTAGTGAGTTAGGCTGAAGACCCCCAGGTATAGATCGGCTGGAAAATGCCCATAATTCAGATCCTCCGTGATCAGAATTCTTACTCTCGAAGAGGCTTGTCCCATTTGGGAGAAGGTGGAGCCAGGAATCCCAAAGATTTTTTTCGTTTTGTTTTCAAGATTGATTGACTTATTTGAAAGGCAGAGTGACAGAAATCTTCCATCGGCTGAGCCATGCCAAAGCCTGGAGCCAGGAACTCCATCCTGGTCTCCCTTTGTGGGTGGCAGAAACCCAATTACTTGGGCCATCACCAGCACATTAGCAAGAAGCTGGATGGGAACTCTAAGAAAACCACTCCGACAGGGGATACGGGCTTCCCAAGCTTAACTCCAATGCCTGCTCCACGCCGAAGAGCTTTTGTTACTCCAGCTATTGCATCACCAGCGCCTTGTATTTCAGGTGGTTGGTGTGAGAGCCTCTATCTCCACCCGGAAAAGCCAGGAACATCTTATTAACCTCACATTCTGTTCATGGCCAGCTCCGTGGTGCCAGGTTCTAACCAGAAGGCACCAGGCTAGAAGCAGAGCCTCGCTTCCTGGGGCGACCCCTCTCCCTTCCCCCCATCCTCTCTGCAGCAAGCCCATCTGGGGTGTAGGACAGAGGTGGCCTGCCAGGTGGACCCTGGGGAGGGAGACTCCAAGGGAGCCCATCCCTGCTCCTTCCCTTATCTTCCGTCCTCTCCCTGGGATTGTGATGAAAGCAATGGGGCTTCTCTGGCCTAGGAACAAACCAGGAGCGTTGGCTATGCTGAGACTGGGTGAGCGAGATCTCCACCCCAGCGACTGTCTGCTCCCAAAGAGACACGGTCAGCTTCCTTCAACAGACAGGAGACAGAGGCTCAAGGGCACACTGAGATTGCCCAAAGACCCCCTCCCCTCCACACACACCCCAGCGCGGACAGGCGGAGCCAGGATTCTTCCTAGCACTCTGATGCCAAGCTCAAGGTGTTCTCCAACACCCTCTTTCTCAAATTCCAAGCAGGGTGGGGCACCTTTTGGGGGTCTTGTGGGAAAATAAAGTATGGAATGCCACTGTCACTAATCCCTGTTCTGCGCTAGGCACATACCAGGAGCAGATCCCCCCCCCCCCACTCTGACTCTGGGATGGTCTCAAATGGGAGAGTGCCACAGACATCTCTAGGGAGGGGACACATGGAAACTTAACGCTGGCTTCTGAGTACTCTTGAGAATGGGTTTCACACTAGGGTACCACACAAGTCCTTCTAAATCCCTCAGCTCTTAGATAAGCAGTTTGATAATGGAGGTGGAGGTGCAGACCCCGGAGCCAGGCTGCCTGTGTTCAAGTCTGACCCAGACCAGCCACTTGCTAGCTGTGTGACCTTGAACCACTTGGCTCAGTCTCTCTGAGCCTCAGTTTCTCATCTCTGAAACAGACAGTTGAGAGCTGCCAGCCACAGGTTAACTGATTTGCCCTGAGTCCTGGACACAGCCTCGCCTCTTCCTAGTCCTGTTGGCTTCTGTCCCTGTACCATGGCCAGGATGTCAGCCTCCCCGGGGTCCCAGCATCCCATGGGAGTGGCAGGGAGAAGGCAGGCACCTGTGAATTGCCTGCTCACTGGGAACTTAGCCTGCAGAATCTTTTTGCCTCCTGATACGGGAAGAAGTCCAGTCTCTGTCCATGTTGCACTCTCCTTAGTGATGCCCACAGGTGGGGACAGCAGTGTGAAAGCTCCAGTCTTTGGTTTTAAGGAGGCCCAGCCCACCCTTCCCACCCACCCCCGGGGTCCTGTACAGAGCTGCTGCTGTGTCCCCTCTGCTACCACACACGCACACGTCTGCACACGGCAGCTCCCTGAGGGCAGCTTCCGTTCTGCTCTCCGCTATATCCCAGTGCCTTAAACAATGCCTGGCTCAGAACAGATCCCACATACACACATAGTAATTCAACTGAAGAAGGCAGAGCTGCTACTGTAGCAGGCTCTAGCCTACTGTCCTATCTAGAGGCAGTGGTCAGAGTTTACGGCCAAGCAAGGAAAACAGTGCACGCTCCACATCTCTCTTCTTAAGAGTCTCCTGTGTGGACCTCTGATTTGCGATTTGCTCAGCCATCCACACACCCCTCCCCAGGTGCTTAGGGCCCGAGAGGGACAAGATTTCAAGTATCCAGCGGCCTGTTGGGTTACCAGCCTTCAGGGTAGAGCTAAAGCACTTAGAGCCCTCCTGGCTCAGTTTTTCTTTTATTTCCTCTGGGGAGGGGCGAGGCATTGTTTTTTGAAAATGCAAATTGACAGTGACATTGCCATTAGGGTGGTTTGTGGCTGTCACTGGTTGTTGTGCCTGTTTGCAAAGCCTCAGGTACTGGCCCAAACACGGCACCTGACTTCACCTTCACAAGTCCCTGAGCCCATTTTACAGGTGAGGAATGGAGATTCAGCAACGGTCAGATTTAGCAACAGTCATATGGTTTGTAAAGGAGAGGACCAAAGGCTGGGCTGTTCAGCATCCCCCTCCCATCTGCAATTCCTTCTTGCCTATGAGAGTGGGGACCCAGGTACAATGTGGGGGGTGTGAGAGCAGTTAGCACACACCCAGCTAGACCAGCCTCCCAAGTTCAAAGCCCGCCTGCTCCTCTTTCCAGTTGTCAGACTGGAGGCAAAGCTCTCAACCCTGGCACATCTTAGTTTCCCTTCTGCAAAGGGGGCCGATAACGACCCAGCCTCACTGGATGCGGAGAGTGAGTGAGTGAAGACACCGCAAGAATCAATTGCCCCTCTCTCCGGCTGCTGCAGGCTGTGGCTGGGGAGCCTTGGACTAAAAATAGTGGCTTGTCCAAGGTGTCACAACAACCCGGGGTGAATCAGATTAGAGCTCGGGCCAGAAGTTGAGACAAAGTGTAGGGCAGCCACTGTGGCCAGTTTTGCAGGGGGGGGAAAAATCCGTTTCCCTTTTTAAACAAATGTAAACATCTTCCCGGGCTCCACAGACATCAGCTTGTCAGTGATGAATCATCGGGGGCCCCAAAACTGCAGTAGGTAGGTCACAGTCTCCATTTTCAGCCCAGGTCCTGGTGGCCCCCCTGAGGCTGGCAGGAGGGGCTCAGGGCTCTTACAGTGGGCGAAACCTCAGCTTTCCCAGGCCCTCTGGGGACTGGGGGGGGGGGCTGCATGAGGAGAGAGCTGGCATTTACCTAACATTTTGTAAAAGTGCGATTTGTGTATGATTTCCCCCCCTTTCCTTTTAACAGAGCACATGGAACCAGCCTTGTCACCCTGGATCTTGTTTGCGAATGAGACCTCACATGTGATGGGACAGTGGGGAAGGAGTCCCTAGGGAATGCTATCTTATGCTCAGGTCAGTAGCAAAAACAAAACAAAACCAACTCGATTCTCGGTGCTTCTTCAATGCATGCATCTCATTTTGATTTATTCATCCAGAAATTCTTTCATCCCTCCGGAAACTAGTTCATGAATCGTATATCTAGCAAGCACTTGGCAGTTCAGCTGAACCTTTGCTGAAGGTGTTAAGAGAGGGAGAGATGGGGGGAGGGGTTGTGCAGGCTTCCTGGAGGAGGAGGCACTGGCCACAATTTGGCCTGGGGAGATGGAGAGGGGTGAAATCAGGGGAATATCTGGAGGAGAGGGGAGGGAGGCCTGAGGCTGCAGGGAAAAAGCACCCCCCACCCCCCCCCACCCCCCAGTGAGCGCCTTGTCACCTGCTGTGACTCTAGAAAGGAAATCCTCTGGATGGTAGAAACTGCCTGTAAAGCTGTACCCTACAGATCTCCAAGGATCACCCGAGGGAGAGGAAGGTAGCAACAGGAGGCAAGGTCACGGGCTGTCCAGGAGGGGCCCTCTGCGTTCTCAGCCTGGCTACGTGCTGGTCGGTCGAGGGGCATCCCTACCTGTCCCCACTCAAGATCCAGGGACCACAAGAAGTCTACACACAGGGAAAAGGCCCTGCACGTTCCCTGCGCGGCCACTGGCAGCCCCTGCGCCCAGAACCTTAATTGAGGAGCTGGGGGTGGGGGGCAGATTTAGGGATGGAGTGGGCACAGCTGATCCCCCTCAGCACACACACACACACACACACACACACACCCCTCTCCACGTCTCCAAGAGGGGCCTGGGGCCTGCCGAGCTGGATTCTAAATGGTGTCCCCTCCAACCAAAACCTGAAAGGAGCCGTGAGAACGACAGAGCCAGAAGGGGAGATGAAAGAGGAGTCCCAGGGGATTATTGACCAGGGACAGGTGAGCCAGGCCCCTTTGGGAAAGGCCTTCACGGGGCTCCCTGCCCTCTGAACCCCACCCTAGGGCTGGAGCTGCCCCGCACACGGGAGCGTCAGCGCGCCCCCCGGAGGCCCAGCGGAGCGGCCCAACCCATCCGCCGCTGTGCGCCTCGAAGCCCTCAGTCCCGCTTCTGGGGTCGCCTAGTGGGGCGGGGGAGGGACCCAAGGGGTGCGGGGCGAACCCCGCCAAGGGCTCTTACCTCAGCGCGGGCATCCGTCCGACCGAGCGCAGTTTGCCGCTGGGACTGCGGGGCTGGGGAGGCTCCCACGGGCTCTGATCGCGCCTCCCCCCGCCCCGAGCCCCTAGACCCTTCGGTGGCCCCGAGCAGGGGCGCCGGGACCCGGGGACAGGCGCCGCGCCGGCGGGAGAAGGCGGCTCCTGCGGGGCGCGGTGGGGCGGGGCGGGGGTATTCTGCCGGGCCCCGCCTGGGAGGGGACGTGGGAGCGGTTTTCTCGGAGAACAAAGGCGACCGGGGAAGGCTCGGCGCCCCCCCAGGCCTGGCCCTGAACTTGAACTTGTACTTGACACTTTGTCCGGAAGGTGGCGGGGAAGCCCGTCTGAGCTGGGACAGCACTCGACCATCCACCTGCGGGCCCGGGTCGGGGGCGAGCCCGCTGTCCTCTGCGCCCAGGGTAGCCGGGCATCTCCAGGGCGCCGGGGCGCCCCAAACTGCCTGGGGCTTAAAGTCCTGAGGTCCCCGCGTCCCCTCGGAGAGTCGGGGTGCCCCCCATGCCCGGTGGCTCTGGCGCGGGGATTCGGCCGGAGACCCTGCACCCGCCCCTTTCCCCGGGACTCGCCCTATCCCGGGCCAGGCCCGCCGCCCTAGCTGCGCGGGGCAGGCCGGATTCTCTGCACGTCGCGTCGGCAGCCGCTATTCAGCGGCTAATTGAACGTTAATGGCAGGTGCGGATGAGGTCACTGGAGCTGGCTTTTCTCACACATTTTTCATGCAAATTCGCGAAACTCTAAACAAATTTGAATAAAAAGCTCTTTGTGCCGCAGGCCCCCCAGACCTCTCCCTCCCGCCTGAGGTCCCGGCTCCTCCCGATGCCCTGGGGCTCGAGCCTGCAGCCCCTTGAGGGGGGAGTCACGAGTCCCGGGAAGCGCCGCCTGCCGGTCAGTGGTTTGGACCGGTCCGTAGCCAAACGGACGCGGCCCGGGCTTGCCGTGGGGAGAGTGAGAAGCCATTCATTTGCGGTCGCGGAGCAGGGGCTAGGCTGAGGGGGCGCTGGCCCTTTGGCGAGATCCAGCCAAAGGTGGCTAAGTACCTTGCAACTGGACAGACAGACACGCTTGGGCGGCATCCTGGCCCCACATGAATGGCCAGTTCAGCCTGGCTCTCGTGATGGGTTAAACTGGAATTTAGTGCTCAGTAGTGCACAAGGACATCTGAGGATTAAGCTGTGATTTAGGGAACCAGCAAGACCTCGGGAGAGCACCTGGCACAAGCGAGTGTTATTATTTGGGGTCCCAGGGCCTTGTGGGAATGAACGCCATGATTGTGAATTTTGCAGACATGACAAAACTTGTCAGGACTGTTAGAGGACCCCCAGCTCCCACGTATCGCATTTTGGCCCGGAGATGAACCCTGGTTGTGTGGCTTGGCGTACTTCTTAGCCCCCTTGAGCCCATTTCTGGGTCTATCAGATGGGATTAAGTTTTATAGGGTTTTGGGGATGGGAAGACACTGCCGGATGTTTAGGAGGGGCTTGGGGACTGGCCCCCAATCCAGACACACACACACACACACCCTCCCCCTCTCCTCTCCTCCAGGCTCAAGGCAGGATGAGCCTTGGGCCGCCCACAGCCTTTGTCTTCCCCAGATGACCCTAGCCTAGGTCAGTCTCCCCGCAGCCTTATGAAGCTTTTTGATCCCTCCTCCCCACCCCCACCAGGTTCCCACCACACCTCAAAACAGCAGTTGTCTTAGCTGGTGGCAGAATTTTAACTGTCCTCACACAGAAACTGGCTGGAGACACAGAATGCCTTGCAAAGAGACTTTATTTGCAGGCTGGGCCAGGAAAGACAGCAGTGTCCTGAGACGGGAAGAGGTCTTCCCCAGAACTTCTCTCGTCCTCTTTTTTTTTTTTTTTTTTTTTTTGACAGGCAGAGTGGACAGTGAGAGAGAGAGACAGAGAGATCTTGTCCTCTCTTGGCAGCATCCTTTGGCCTTGGAAGAGTCCAGTGGCTCAAGCTGCCTGGGCACCATCTCTGCATTCTCTCTTGTCCTCCTTGGGGCCCCGCAGCCAGCCCCCACAAGCCCTGGAGCAGGCCTGGGAGCTCCCTCCTCCCTCCTGCCAGGCTCCTTCAGGTCAAGGACCCCAAGGAGAACGTGGAGCCCGGGTAGCTGCTCATCTGGCAGAGGGATAACCAAAAGCATCCAGTCTGGATGAGGCTCTGGAACCCCTTCCTCCAGCCCGGTCCCCGAGTTGAGCGCACTCCAGGAGATAGATGGCATTAGATGGAACTGGGCCAAGACCTCAAGCAAGGGACGATGTGAGGTTGCAGGAGAGGGGCTTGCATCTCTCTATATGTGGGAGTTGACAAGGAGGGGACCGCCTCTGCGTGGCCCAGCCAAACTGGGCACCTTTGGAGGTACTTCAGAATGCTCTTTGGGGAGTCTTTTGGGGATCCAGAGTGTAGAGCCACAGAGACTTCATTTGAAATCATGGCTCTGGCCTCTGGCACTTACTCTCTGTCTAACCTAGCTTTTCTGGGTCTCAGTGTCCTCTTCTGTAAAGTGGGAATATCAGTAGTGCCCATAGCCATGACTTGACAAGGAATCATGGCCTGGCCGCTGACAGTCTACTCCACTTGGTGGGTTTTAGTGTTTCTTTCCTCCCTGCTCTTCCAGCCCCACAGCTGATCTGGGATGACCCAGTTGCTGCTCAGGTACCTAGTATCCCCACAAGTTTCCCAGGAAACCCTGGGAAGCTCAACTCCGTGGCTCCCTCCCCCAGTCTCAGGACATCAGGGATCCACTGGAGATCTCTGCCAGCTGCTATAGCCCCTGACTTGGGACAGGTGTAGGGGATTCTGTGTGGCCACTCAGACGCTTTCCGGGCCATTTCTTCTTTGGGAAGCAGGGGTGGTGACCAGTGCTCCCAAGCCTTCTTCCTGATGGTATCTTCCTCTCCAGGCACTGGTTGCCTATGCAAATAGGCTCTTCCACAGCCTGGTCCACTCTCCTCCACCACCCTGCCCAAGTCAGCTTACCCCCAGCAGACTGGGCCCTGGCCTGTATGGACACTCCTCGCCCCCCCCCATTGGGATCTACTGCCCGGCACCAACCACCCCGGAGTAGCCAAGGGCCTCCTCCCTAAAACAGGCAGCTCCTGAGGGTGGAGGAACAACATGTATGGGAGAGAAACCCAGAGCTAGCACTGGGCCTCCTCCAGCTCTCCCATGCTCCTGGCTCCGCCCCCACCCTGCCAATCACACTCAGGCATGAAGCAAGACCCAGAGTAAGCCTGGCACTCAGTAGGTGTTTCATGAACAGTAGCAGCCAGCATACTGATGTGATTGTTCACCTGAAAGTGGCCAGTGGCGGAGGCCACCAGTGCCTCAGGGATGGCTTTTCCTGCAACAGCACCAGCACACTCCTGCAGCTCCTACCCCAGGTTGGTCGGCAGAAGTTGAGCCTATTCTGTTAAATAGCCTCTTAACAGTTTTCAGTGAAAGAATTAAACAAGCATGGAGGGAAAACCCAACAGTATGGAAGAGTGGATCCTCCATCCCTACCACTCCCAGAGGGAGCCAACCAACACGCATTTCCAGAAACAATCCATCTACAAGCACGCTGATGGTTGTGTTTAGAAAAAAATGTTTATTTTTATTTATTTTAAAGGCAAAGCAACAGAGAAAGCGCCCCAATGTGTTGTCTTCCACCTGCCGGTTTGCTCCCCAAATACCTGCAATAGCCGGGGATGGGCCAAGCAGAATCCAGGAACCAGGAACTCCATCCGGGTCTCCCATGAGGGTGGCATGGCCCAAGTACTGGAGCCGTCATCTTCTGCTTTGCAGGTGGCATTAGCAGGGAGCTGGATCCAAAGCACAGAGTAGCCAGGACGCCAACACTCTCATGTGGGACGCTGATGTCCCAAGTGGCAGCTTTGACCTGCTATGCCACAGCGCTCACCCCACTTCACACTACTGGGAGGAAATCCTCCAGTGAACAGCCTTGTATACTCTTCTTTGGGAACTTTCACAAATATAGCCACAAAGCAAATTCCTAGTAGTGCAACTTGTTTGTGACCAAGTATATGTCCGTTTTACATTTTGATATTGCCCCATTTTGGAAAATACGGTACCACTGACACTCCCCTAGCAACAGTGTACGTGATGGCACTGTTACAGAGCCATGTGGGTGTGAAGGAATCTAAGGCCTCGGTCTTTGGGACAGTGCTCTGGTCTCCTGTCTGGGCTGGTGGCCCAAGGGTGCTCTGAGTCAGAGGGGAGTGGGGCCCACAGGGGCCCTGAGAATGGAGAGCAGGCCAGCAAGGCCGGGATCCTGCCTCAAGGGTTTCCTGCAGCCACTGTGGCTGTCCTATCAGGGGCCTTTGGAGGGGGGTTGGGCAGCAGGAGGAGGGTATGTGGTCCTGACCAAAGGCACCCAGGAAGAAGGGGGGCCATCCCTGGAAGCGATGGACATCGAGAACCCCTGACCAATGAATGGCGAGCTTGCCCTTGAACCTCGCCAGACTTCGCCGTTCTCAGGCACAGAACAAGAGGCGAGACGCCTCGGAGCCCAGCGGCACAGGCCGGTGGCTCATCCCAGACACCCTGACAGGCCGGGCCTTTGCCTGCATAGCTCAAGTGTGCCTCTCGGCTCCCTGGCAACAGCACAGCAGCACGGCTCCCCCGGTCCAGGCCCTGCCTGCTGTGAGCGGGAGGAGGGAGGAAGAGGAGCACCAAGGGGAGGACAGCTGGGGAGGGGGACTCCTGTTAACTCCTACGAGGCTGGCAACTTCCCAGCACACTGCCTTCCGTCTCCGGGGTGGACATGCTTGTGGCAAAGTTTCCCTTGGCCGGAGGTCTGGCCAGAGCACTCCACAGCCCATCAGATTCGGAACAGCTCTGATGAGGTGTGATGGGGCAGAAAGGGTGGAGGAGAGGTGAGGCCCACAGCCAAAGGCAAAGGCCCCCTGGGGTGGGCTGGGGCACATCCCCCCCCACCCCCCCCCCCCCGCCAAGTCCCAGATGACCCCCAGGGGCAGGACTGCTGGGTCCTCGTCCTCTACCCTGCCCAGGGCTCTGCAGCCCCAAGGCTGTGGCTGCTTCTTCCCTTTTCCCTCCATGCTGGGCTCCCCCCTCCTGAGGAGGTCTCGCGACCTGGGGACAGCGTGGCTCTGTATTCCAATCCTGCGACCTTGGGACCTTGGCAAGTACCAGGATTCAACTCTGTCTCCATTTCCATAAGAGCTGAAAAGTGCCTGTCCCATCGCTCACTTCCCGGGGCAATCTAAAGATAAGAAGAACAACGTGTGAGCAACGTGGCACTCTGGGGAGGAAGGTGTCCTATAAATCTCATTCAGGTATTATTAGGGCTGAAACTAGGTGTCTCTGCTCCCGGGGGAGGGAGGCGGGCGATGGGGTGGGGGTAGCAGGCTCGTCCAGGGCCGTGCTGAGAGTCCATGGCGAGAGGTCAGGAGAAGCAAGGGTTCATGTCTGTGGCCTCTGCAGTCTCTGGGTTTGGCTGGGACCCAGAGGTGAGAAAGAGAGAACATAGACCTACCGTTTCAAGGTACCTTACCTGTGATATTCCTGTGCCTCCCCGTGCCTTCATGAGAAAGGTGTGGGGTATCCTCATTTTTAGAAACAAGGACACAAAGGCTCAGAGAGGCTAGTGGCCGGTCACAGAAGGATTTGAGCCTATACTCACCTGACCTCAGCGCTCCACTTGTGCCAGTCCTACAGATGGCATAGCCACCTGCCGGGTAGGGGGGAGGCAGGGCTGGGGGAGGTAGCACAGTACAGGAAGGGGGTCCAAGTAGTGCTGCCCCCACCCCCACAGGGTGCTTTTCAGGTCTCGAAGCTTTGAAGTCTAGAGGCCCTGACACAGGGACATCCCAAGGAGAACACTGCCACCCCCACACCTCCCACCCCACCCTCTGCCCCCACCCCGGGGGGCAGACACTGAGGAGCAGGTGGAACTAGCAGAGAAGGTAAAGGCATCGGGGGAGAAGCTGGGAGCACACCCGACTGAGGTCTGCTCCAGGGCAGAGAAAGAGGGAGCGAGCGAGTGTGCACGCGAACATTCCCACCTGCTGGCTCACCCTGATGCCCCCGGTGCCCAGGGCTGGGCTATGGCTGAAGCTGGGAGCCGGGACCTCAATCTAGGTCTCACACGGTGGCAGGTACCCAACTCCTTCAGCTCCACCTGCTGCTTCCCAGGGTCTGCACTGGCAGGAAGCTGGAGCCAGGCATTCTGAATGGAATGCCAAATGCCATCCATTTGTTTGTTTAATTTAAAAAAAAAAATCATTGAAAGACAGAAAGACAAAGAGAGCCATGAGTCAGAAATCTGATCCAGGTCTCCCTTGTGGGGCAGGAACACAAGTACTGAAGACAGAACTGGGGTCTCCCAGAACCAGGAGCAGAGCTGGGCCTGAGACCCAGGCACTCTGATATGGGATGGCAGCATCCCAACCAGCAGCTGGGCCAAATGCCTGCCCCTGGATTTTCACTCTGGGTGAGGGTGTCGCCTGTATCCCAGGGAAGCTCAAAAGTGACAAAAGCTGGCAGGATCTCCTAGAAAAAGGAAGGGGCCATGCCAAGAGCACTCAGCAGGAGGGTGGGCTGCAAGTCTCTGGCCTCCGGCTAAGCGGGGCTGTGTCTTCCCATGCCTGTGGCTTTACTGGATGGCTGTGGGCCCTCAAAAGGCAGGAATTCCATCCAACAAGGCAGAGAGAAAGGCCAGCTAGAAGCTGCCACCATAGGCAAGGTGTACCATACCACATGTCCAGGGCAGCCTGGGGCTGTGGCCAGAGCTTGCCTCTGTGGTAGAACATCTCCCCCAGACACCCCGCAGCCTGACAGGAGGGGAAGAAACAGGCAGAGGAGGTGAGTCAGAGCACAGCCACACGCAGATCACGAGCCACAGTGCTTTTGAGATAAAGGGACAGAACGGAGGGGCAGCTCTGCAGCCAGCAGATGCCTGGAACTGAGAGGGACCTCAGCCCACTCCACGCTGCTGCTGGGGCCCACGCCAGCCAGATCTGACCTTGTCAGAATGCAGAGGAGGCCTAGGGTCCTGCATCCTGCCACCGCGTCAGGAACTGCCCCGGAGAGACATCAGCGTGCTTATGAAGAATATGTTGGTGCAGAAGGACACAGAGACTACGGAATCCCTGTCAGTCCCAGCTCATGGTGTGAGCCAACAGCCATTCTGATTGGCGGTGCCTACACTGTATCAGTGGTTCAAGCCTAGGCTGTACCAGTGATTCAATATTCTGAATGTCACCACTGTCCCTATAGTCACAGCTATGTTGAGCAACCTTGGGAAGCTCAACTCCTTCATAACCGAGGGAAAGAGAAATGGGAGATGAACTTGATTTCATGGCCCCTGTGTGCCTAGCACTCCCCACGCAGCTCTGTAGGCAGGGTCGCTATTCCCATTTGACAGATGGGGGCTTAGAGGCTCCAGGACATGCAGTGAGGCCAGAAGCACAGCTCTGGGCCCGGCCTCTGCTGCCCATCTCTCTCTTCTCCCTCCTTCAGCACCTCCCTGCATTCAGCACCCCTGTGCCCCAGTTTCCGAGCTCCCCAGGTTTTCTCAGGGCTACTGACACTGAGCAGAGGCAGACTGGCCAGCGTACTCAGTTCTAGAACAAATCCCCACGCCCTGACCAGCCGGACAGCATTTTCCTGACTGGCAGGGGAAAGAGTACCTGCAACCTACAGATGGTTTCTCCTAAGGAGGGTGGGCGGCCGGGGGGGGGGGAGGGGGCTTGGGGGCTGGGTGAGGGTGGGTGCACTTACCACTCAGTCAATCCGAGCCATGCGGAAACAGCTGGAGAGCTTTCATCCTGGGAACTTTCCTCCTGAGGAACAAAGAGCAGGGGATGCCCCCCCACCCCCGGCGGGCAGGGCCTGTGCGCCCACCTGGCCTCCACTGGCACGACCTGTGCTGGGACCAGCCTGGCAGGCCACCTCCTTGGGAGGGGGAACTGCGCTTGGAATGCGATTCCTGGGCTTTGCGTGACGCTCCGTCAGCGGAGTGTGACTCCCAAGATCCCCTGTCACCTCCTAAAGCCTCCGCCAGCCGCCCTCAGCATCACGCTGATCACCAGATTAAAGGGGCTCAGAGCTACAGCGGAGGCAGCTGAAACCCGCCAGGGGGTGGGGGCAGGGCAGGGAGGGGAGTGGGCGGCTCTGCTTCACCCTCTGCCGGCCTTGGAGCTCTAACCTCGCCTCTCCTCTTCACGGAGGCTTGGATGTCACCTCCCGACGTCCAGCTGAGGTGAGGGAGGCAGGGGGAGGGGCAGCAGGGACCCTGAGTGGCCTGGGTGTGGGCAACTGGCTGGGGCAGGGGCAGCAGGGCCCAGAGCCAGGCCCCTCCCCACGCACCTGAGCAGGGAGTAGGAGGAGTACCAGAGGCCGAGCAGGCTGGAAAAGAAGAGGCGAGAGGGGGTCTGGGCGTTTGCAGCTTTTCCCAATTCACTGTACCACACGTGCGGTCAGTGGCGTTCCCTTCTGTCCGTGCAGGGTCGCCAGGACTGTAAGAGCTGAGCTGAGCTGGGGCCGGCATTGTGGCGTAGCGGGTAAAGCCGCAGCTTGTGATGCTGGCGTCCCGTATGGACGCTGGTTCTAGACCCGGCTGCTCCACTTCCCATCCAGCTCTCTGCCATGGTCTGAGAAAGCAGTGGAAGATGGCCCAAGTGCTTAGGTCCCTGCCACCCATGTGGAAGGCCTGGATGAAGCTCCTGGCTTTGGCCTGTCCCAGCCCTAGTCACTTTAGTCATCTGGGGAGTGAACCACTGGATGGAAGATCTCTCTCTCTCTCTCTCTCTCTCTCTCTCTCTTTCTTTCTGTCTCTGTAACTCTTTCAAATAAATAAACTTTAGGAAAAAAATGAGATGGGCTCACTTTCTCAGTTTACGCATGATAAAGACCCAACAGAAAGGAACTGGAGGTTTGAGGCAGGAATTGTGGGACTGCGAGAGTCTCAGGCTCGGACTTTCAATGTACTCAGCTGAGTGTGACAAGAGGGCTGGGCCGGGGAGGACAGGAAGGCCAGGGAAGAGCTGGGCCACTGAATCCTGAGACCCCTGCACCTGCACAAGAGGAGGGACGCTCTGCCTGCCTCCACGGGCCTGACTCCTGAAGCTGTCTGGGGGCCCAGCTCAGCTCAGACAGCGTCCACGCAGGCACCAGTCACCTGTCAGCCCCTGTCTCGCATCCCAGGGCCTTCAGGGGGCAACTGGGACACGGTGGGCCCCGCCAGCTGGCAGCTGCTCTCGCTCCAGCTTCTTCGCCACCACTGCCAAGCCCCCTTCTGCTAGGCCAAGGCTTGCTTCCCACCACTGGAGAGCAGAGGCCAGAGGAGAAGCGCACGGGCTGCAGAGGCTGGCCGTGAGGCCCCTCCTGCATCTCCCCTCCCTCTGAAAACTCCTGCCTACAGCACCCCCTCCACCCCCAGCCAGAATGCGCTGGCCCCATTTCTGTCCTTGTGCCAAATCAACACAGGTTTGACGTGACCATCGCCACCATCACAGCCTGTCTGGGCTAGAAGAGAACCAAGATTCCTCAGGTTCAGGCCACTCGTTTCACCAGTGAGAAAGCTGGGATTCGGGGTAGGGGGCACCTGGCCCAACAAGGTCACACAGGAAGCTGATGGCAGGCCCCTGCCCTGCCTACCAGACCCCTTTCTTTCCAGGGTCAGGCCTCTACAAGGATGAAAAGGGAGCTTCTCCATCACGTCCCAAACAAGATCCTGACCCAACCACAGGCAGCAGGGGTCCGGGGCCAGGGGAGGCCATAATGCGATAAAGCAGACTGGCCATCTGGCTCAGGGACGGAGGAGAGCCCAGACTGGCCGCTTCTGCTGCCCGGTCCCAAGGGGCCCTGGGTTGTGAGACAGACTGCCAGATGGACAGGCACTGGCCTGGGTCCGGGTGGAAGCCAGGGAGTTCCTCGTAGTCGGAGCTGATCAGCTTTCAGGTATCCGGGGAGCACAGCCAGCCCTGCAAAGGGCAGAGGGAGAACAGGAACGGGGAGCCAAGATTCCCCACCCCAGCTCAGAGCCCAGCTCTCCAGGTAGGCCCATTCTGCCAGTGCCTCAGCCCCTAGCCCTAGGCCAGCCACAAACAGGGCCCCCTCCTGGGGAAAGGCAAACACATCTCCCCTGGCACCTTCCCAGACATGCATGCAAAACTAATTAACATGGGGAGACATGCGAGCAGCCGGCCAGCTCCACACCCTCGAGTCCACGCAAACAAGGCCAGCCCTTGTCTGGGGGACCCGCACAAAGCTTTGTTGCTAATTTAGGCATCTGTCTCTGTCTGGTCTGGTCCTCCTGCCTGCGCTGGGGTTTTTCCCAGCCCCTTGGACAATGCTGGGAACAGGCCCGCAGATCCCTTATTCAAATCACACCCGGGACAATGAGCTCATTGTGCAGGCCTCAGAAAAGGGGATGCTGGAGGGTGGGAGTGTGTAGGGGGCATCGGGGAGTGGAGAAGGGTGGAGGGGGGTGTGAAGAAAATGGGAACCCAGGAAAGTGTTTACTAACACAGCCCCTGCAGCTGCCGTGGGCCCCCTTCCCCGCCCCTGCCTGGCAGGGAGCTGGGGAGAAGTCCTGGGACTTGGAGATGGGCGGGGGGAGCTTGCATCTCCTGGCCCCACTGATGCAAACTCGGCTTAAACCTCCATCTCACCGGCCTCGCTAACTTCAGCTGCCTGCTGCTTGCTACCTCTGCAGGCCCAGGGCCAGGTACATTTTGACTACAAGGTTTGGGGATTCTTCTCCCTCCCTTGTGTCAGGCTTAGCTGAGTACTGTGCAGATCCCACCACAGGGGAGGGAGATGTGGCTCGGGGAGAGGTGCTGGCGGCTGTGCAGGGTGGGACCTGCTGTCCTAGCCATTGTCTTTGCAGGCAACATTTCATTTTCTCCTCCTTCCCAGCTAATAAATTAGAGGGGAGAGGACAGTGAGCTGTGAAGGGAGAGGCTCCCCACGGGCGGCGGGTGGGCGGGCAGGCGAGGCTGTGAGCTCAGGGCAGATGGGGCTCGCCCGGCCAGCGGCTGCTTGTGCCACACCTGGTCAGACACTCACAGGGAGCCCCACACAATGAGCAGCATGGAAAGAAAATATCGATACAGGAGCATACGTAGCAGTTATACAAGGGGGTCTCCAAGAGTTCATGGAGACCACCATTATGAAAAAGATAGGCAGTGCATTTCAACAATTTTTTACACCAAAATAAAGCTGTCTTTTAATTCTGTTTTCCCATAGACTTTTTTTTTTTTTTTTTTGCAGTATCCTATACACATTCACACAACTCCTGGGGTCCCTGGGGGGAAGCGCTGGGGCTTTGAAATGCCCCCCGCCACTTCTTCCTAACTCCTCCCTCCCAGCTCCTTGTCCCACTGATCGCGCCTAGACAGGCTGACATAAATAGACACGCACAGCCTGACACTGACACGCAGACACAAAAAGAAACACACACTCCCAGAGGCAGCCCCAGACACACACACTGACAATGCTGTAATGAATGCAGGCCAGCAAGAGCATTCAATCAGAAGTCCACAACCCCGGGCCGGCACTGGGGTGGCTGAGAGGTTATGGCGAGGCTGTGAGTCTGCCCTCCCCGGCCCCGCCACCCTCTCCCCGCAGTGTCCCCTCCCAGGACGGCTGCAGCTCCAGGACACAAGGTGAGGCATCGATGCTGGCGTGCAGGTGCAAGGGAACACCACCGAGACAGAAGTCTGGAGATGGCCTTGGCCTTGGTGAGGGCTGACTGAGCTGTCTGGAGGTTTTTCTTTAATGATGAGAGGAAGGGTGCTCAGAAGTCATCTTGATTGTCTGGCATTCAAGATGATGGGGCTTGAAGTCGAGGCAAAGTGGGGCCTGGCGAGGGCAGCTCTCCTGTGTGGGACACTCCGCAAGTTGGAGTGAGCTCTTATTGCTGCAAAAATAATTCTGAGAATGCCATCATAGGGTGGAGAGGCCCACAAACGATTACAATCCCAGAGGCCCTCCAGGGTGCTTCTGGGGATCACTGTCTGCCGTCCCCAAGGCCTGCAAACGCATGAGGCCGAACCATATGAAATTGCCAGTGTTTTGTTGTTGAGCAGAAAGAAAGAAATTTCAGAAGGGCGACTTCACAGGCAGCAGCTCTGAGAGTCACCTTCTAATGCACCCCTCCCCCACTGGATTATTTTCTTCCTGAAGGAGAAAAATAATAGTAATCCAAGACCCAGGTCTGCTTTGGGCCATCATCTGCGGCAGCACGAAAGTGCATCCCCCAGAGAGGCCTGCAAACCACACACGCCTCTGTCAGGAGCAGAACCCACCTTCTGCCTTTTGCCACCAGTGCTCCGGCTTCTTTTCTCTCTGTCTTCTGACTTCAGACCATGTCCTGGAGGAGAAAGAAGGAACATGAGGTGGCAGAACAAAATGGGAAACTGGATAACGTGCACCCAGCTCCTCCAGCGCGGGAGCACCCAGCAGAAGCATCTCCCATTGGCAGCCACGTGGCTGAAGTGCGTGCTGTCCACCAAGGCCACTTCCTGTGCACTTAATATTCAACAGCAACCCACGTCCAGGAAATCCAAGCAAGGGATGCAGGAAGGGAGCCGAGGCCGCGCAGCGCAGGGAAAGCCCTGGTCATCCAGTACCTGGCATGCCCTTGTCCTGTTGCTCAGGGCCACAGCAGCTGGGCTGCACTGCATTCTCCTGGGAAACTGCCTGCATCCACCTCCCTGAGGTTTCCCAGGGAATGAGGCTCTGCAGAAGCAGTGTCCAGCACTGCTCTGCATCTCACTACCTGCCTTCCCACCTGCCCGTGAGGGACGCCTGTGCCACGGATGCGCGCCTTGTTCAGCAGCCTCAGTGGGCCAGGCCAACAGATGCGGAGTGCAGGGCACCTGCCCTGAGAGTCTGGTGGTGGCTGAGGACCTGGGGCTCCATTCAGAGATGCAGCCAGCCATAGCACAGTGTGTCCCCCACCCCACCCCAGCCCCCATACCCTTGACAAATGCTATGTAGTTTCCAAGAATTTCATCTTATTGACTCACACACATCAACCTCACCAACACAACCACCAAAGTAGATAAAATCCATCTGCCCTTCTCTCTCCTTGGAAGGCAGGTGGGAGAAGGGTGGAACCTGCCATCCAGATGTTAGGGCTGGTAGATTCATCTGCAGGGCTGGGCCCCAACCCAGTGGCTGCAAGGACAACTCTTGCTAACCTAGGTGCCTCCACCTGCTGAGACCTGGGCTCAGGATCCAGCCCGAGTAGACCCAGGGTGGAATTCTAGTCTTGGTGCTTCCTGACTCCAGCTGGCTTCTTCTAAGAAGAAATCTTCCACATTGAGGATGCATCCAGAGATCATTCATTGTTTGACTGCATGCAAGATGTTCCCTACCAGGCCCACAAGTAAATCCCAATAGGTTATTGCTATTCTGATTCTTAAGATCCAGGTTGTTTTTTTAAATGAAGAAAGGATAACAGATGTCACAGTTCTATACAGAGCCAATGGAATACAGAGAATTACACTTCTAGCTGAGGCTAACTGACAGCTTGAGGTCACTTTTGGCAAAGCATGAAATAGCTTCTGACCATGCTTTCCCAGCCTCCTGGGGCGGTGAAGCTAAGAAACCACACACCAATGATACTTGTCATACCCCCTACTGCCTGCTAATCCAGCCTGGCCTTCCTGTTCTGGGTGGACACACGAAATTCCTCGTGCTAGGCCAGGGCTGTGGCTTCCCTCTCTTGTGGTGTCCCCAAGGCCTTGCCTGGAGCCTGACACAGTATGTGTGATCAATAAACACTGAATGAATAAATGAGTGTGGTGGATGTGGCATGGGAAGACTTCCAGTTCCCGAGTTGCACAGTTTCTCTGCAAACTGGGAGGAGCCTCCATGGCACAGCCCTGCAGCTTCTAGGCTGAGCACCATGAAAAGGGAGAGGCAGGGGCAGGTGCTTCTGGTGCTGTGGGTTAAACCACTGCTTGTAATGCCCACCCACATCCCCTATGGCTGCTCTGTTTCTGACCCAGCTTCCTGTTAACGTGACCTGGGAGGTAGGAGGTGACAGCTCCTTGAGACAGCTCTTGAGACCCTGCCACCTACATGGGAGAACCAGATGGAGTTCTTGGATCTTGGCTTCAGCCTGGCCCAGTCTTGGCTGTTGTGGGCCTTTGTTATATGAACCAACAGATAGAAGCTCGCTCTCTCTCTCTCTCTCTCTCTCTGTCATTCTGCTATTCAAGTAGATTTTAAAAAGAAATACTTTTTTTTATTTATTTATTTATTTTTTTTTATTTTTTGACAGGCAGAGTGGACAGTGAGAGAGAGAGACAGAGAGAAAGGTCTTCCTTTGCCGTTGGTTCACCCTCCAATGGCCGCCGCGGCCGGCGCGCTGCGGCTGGCGCACCGCGCTGATCCGATGGCAGGAGCCAGGAGCCAGGTGCTTTTCCTGGTCTCCCATGGGGTGCAGGGCCCAAGCACCTGGGCCATCCTCCACTGCACTCCCTGGCCACAGCAGAGGGCTGGCCTGGAAGAGGGGCAACCGGGACAGAATCCGGCGCCCCGACCGGGACTAGAACCCAGTGTGCCGGCGCCGCTAGGCGGAGGATTAGCCTAGTGAGCCGCGGCGCCGGCCAAGAAATACTTTTTTAAAAGTGAGAAACACTACTTAGCTCCACTGGCCTGAGTGCCCCCGGGCCTGGCAATCTCCCATGCCCACCCATCTCACACAGAGAGACCAAACCAGATCCCAACCCTTATCATTCCCAGTGTCCACCATCTGACCTGACCTTCCATACTCAAGCCTCAGCCCCATCCAGCAGGACCCCTCCCTACCCCTCCCCCCTCATTTCTGAGTTTCTAGTTAGACGTTCTACCTGCACCCCACTCCAGCCCCCACCCCAGCAAAGATGCCCTGTCCCACCCTCTGAATAGCCTGGAAGACTTGCTGGGGACAGAATGCCTCCTCTGATGGCATCACCCCAAGTTCCTCTGCTCTTAATTCTTATTGCCCAAATCAGTCTGCGTCTTGAGTGTGTGCCTCACCTGGCTGCTTGCAGCCAAGTTCTCTGTTCCTGGTGGTCAGAGGCACGTTAGGGCGTCTCCCTGCACTGCAGAGCTTACAGATGCTCAGTGGAACATCACGGCTTATTGCAGAGAACAGAGAGCGGAACCCAGTCCTCCCCGCCCCCGCCGGCCATCTCACTGGGGCCTTCACTCATGATGTGCGACACACCAGCAAGACGGGAGTGCCACAAGGTGTCAAGTGAGAAAACTGGCTCAGAGAGACAGGGGAAGTGGTGAGCCCGAGGGATCTGAACTGGGTGGATAGACCTCTCTGCCCAGTGCCCACTGAGCCCACGCCTCTGCCTCACGTCATCGAGATCTCCAGCCTGTGATCTAACTACAGAAGAGAGCACAGCAGGCTAGAAACAGGGGAAAGGAAGCTGCAGGCTCAAAGGGAAGGGGTGGCTTAACCTCAAGACCCCCTCTCTCGGCCGGTGCTGTGGTGTAGCTGGTAAAGCCACTGCCTGCAGTGCCGGCATCCCTTATGGACGCTAGTTCAAGTCCCAGGTGCTCCACTTCCCATCCAGCTCTCTGCTGTGGCCTGGGATAGCAGTAGAAGATGGCCCAAGTCCTTGGGCCCCTGCACCCACATGGGAGACCCGGAAGAAGCTCTTGACTCCTGGCTTCGGATCAGCGCAGCTCCAGCCATTGCAGCCATTTGGGGAATGAACCAGCGGATGGAAGACTTATCTCTCTGCCTCTGCCTCTCTGTAACTCTGCCTTTCAAATAAATAAATAAATCTTTAAAAAAGGAAAAAAAGGAAGGAAGGAAGGAAGGAAGGAAGGAAGGAAGGAAGGCAAGCCCTCTCTTCACTCTATCTCCCTAGCGCTGGCCAAGGAAGTGATACAATTTCAGAGACAGTCATCACCTCTCCCACCCTAGAGAGACAGCAGGCCTGGGCTACACAACTGGGCAGACAGAGGGACAAACAACATGGGACCCTTCCCTCCTTCAAAGGACTAGGAGAGCTACACCAGGGGAGGGGAAATAACCCTGCAGAAGGAAAAGGCCCCACCTCACCTGAGCAGCGACGATCCCTTGGCCCCGTGGACAGGCAGGTGGGCTTGGGCCAACATCTCAATCTTACACAGAAAGGCACAGCAAAGCTATGATCTCAAGACAACCTGGACGCGGATCGGGACTGGGAGGGATGTCTCTCACGCTCCAGCTCCTCACCACAGCTCCCAGGGGCCCATCACAAGCCCTCCCATCTGGCTTCTCCAGGTGTGTCACCAGCTGAAGCGGGGGATGCTGCAGGGCCAACCCTCCAGTGACCCCAACAAGCTCACACTGCTCCTCAAAGCCTGGCTGATTCCTCGGGAGATAAGGATCCATGGGGCGGGGGGGGGGGGGGGGCTGAGACTCCTCCCACCCAAGGGCTGGAGCTTCTCAGACACACGCCAGGCAATCACCCAGAGGGCACCTGGCTGTGAAAAGAGCAGGGCAGACCTGGATTCCGTGTGCCATCCCTTCACCTCACCACAACAGGCCTTAGAGGAACCCCGGTGTGCACAGCACCAGCACAGGGCCTGGCATGGCGCTCTGCTCAGTCAGTACTTCCTGCCACCATCGTCCTGGCCTCCCCTTCCCCACGGCCCAGGCTCTTGGGAGAGCCTTCTTTCCACTAACTCGGAGCTTATTGGAGCTGGAAGCCCCTCTGCCCAGTCCAAAGTCTCAAGGGCAGAAAACTGGGGCTTTTGAAAGGGGGAAAGGGCGTGGAGGCCAGACAGGCTCCTCAGCCAGGGGTCTTCGGAGGTGAGAAGGCTGAGGGAGGCCCCTCTGCCCTCCAGCAGCAGGATGAGCCTAGCGCCTCCCCAGAAAAAGCTCTCTGAAGACTCGGGCTTGGCAGGGAGCCAGGGCAGGAGGCCTCTCCAAGAAGATGCTGGCTCTGAGCCAAGGCGCATCCCAGAAGCTCCAGCACACACAGCAGCGAGGCTATGGGAGGAGGGGTCGCTGGGGCGGGGCACTGAGGAGCCCTCAGGCAAAGGAAACCTGCTGAATGTGGGTTTGGCCTGAACCTGGGAAGCAAGGCTGCCTCCTGTACCTTGTGGTTTCCACGCATGGGGAGATGTGAAGTCTCTGCTGGGGGAGAGTCTTGCCTGTAGGCTATGACTGTGCATACGCAAACTGTACCTGGGCACTGCTGTTCCTTTAACCAAAGACTTCTGGGGTCACCCACTGGCTCTTGCCCCCAGCCTAAAGGCTGAAAAACTCAATACGGCCTGCAGATCCAGGCCATGACTTCTGTCTCCGAGGGCTGAGGGGCGGCCCCCACCTAAAGGGCCCTCCTAGCGCCGCCTCAAAACTGCTACAGGCCTGGTGTTCTCACCTGCTGCACCCTGGCTCCTCCACTGTTCTCCAAGCACAGAGCTCGCTGAGACCAGAGGCCTTCCATGGGGAGATCAGGATTAGTTACTGAGTATCGGGGGCCCGTCAGGACTCGATCTTCTAGTCTAGACCAGCAATATCCAACAGGAACATGGGAGTTCCATGTATCATGTCAACTGTGCGGGAAGTCTCATTAAAAAGGCAGGAAGAAACAGATCGTTTTCCTAGCATATTTATTTACCCCATTATTGTCACGCCAGCGGGTTACACCAGCCACACTCCGTATCAACAGTCCCCAGGCGCCCAGCGATTATCACACTGGACAGCACAGCTCTTGACCCCTGCAACCTCCTGGTGTCCCCAGGAGGGTGTGGCCCAAGTATCTGAGGAAGGTGCGGCTGGGTAGAAAGGGAGGTCCCTGACTCCATCACTACAGCCAGGTCCACCAGCCTCCAAACACTCAGCCAAGGCCTCTGAGATGGACTGCTTTGTGATAAGTCAAAATTCAGGGACATGACAACATCAGCCTATTTGGAACAGAGAGGAGCAGAAACGGGTATTCTCGATATTCCTGTGGAACAAAGGCAACAGGAAGGAGACCCTGGGAGACCTCGGTGTTGGACGCAAGCCTTGCTGGCCATCGCCATCTGCACCATCCCGAGCAGGGCCACCTGGCTCCCACGGGGCGTGAATACCCACACTCCGGCACTGGGTCTGTGGAGTTTTCCACCACGTCTCCCTGGAGGGACTACCCACAAAAGCTCCTCTCTGCTTTAGAAGGCAAGAACAAGTCGTGCATTTACCCTGTGCTTCTAGTCTTCTTACTCCGAGTCGCCATGCCAACACACAGTCATAATTACCGAGGAAGGCGTCAATAGTGGCAGCGTTGACAAAGACACTATATCAGGGCCTGGGAGCCAAGCAAGGTCAGGCTCCTCGCAGCCCCCAGCTTCCTGCCCACTTCCTTTATTCCACTCTGATCCATCCCTTTCCCTTCATTCTTTCTGTCCCACCCAGATGGTCTCTGATTATATTTTCTCTACAGAGAAAGCGGCTCCAGCTCAGAGTATAAAACACTTTCATAGCAATTAGGAGACAGGGTCTCCTTTCAGTTCTGGTTTTAACTTGTGGGAAAAGTCACTTTAACATCCAGGCCTCAGGTTTTTTGGTGTTTTTTTTTTTTTTTTCCTGTGAACAGGGAGAATATTTGGATGCCTAATCAGAAAGCGTGCTTGCATTTAATTCCCCTTCTGAACTCAGGGGCTAGCCGTGTTGTCTCCTCACCTCTAAAATTACCTTTATGAGCAGTAGCAGAAGTCCTAGAAGCTCAGGGAAACAAAAGAAGGTTCAGACCAGAGAGGGAGTGGGTCTAACGCTCCAAGCACAGCAGGGCTTGAATCTCCCCACCCCCTCCGCCCCCAGGAAGGGCAAACATTTCAGAAAAGGAGCCAGGAGCCGCTGAACTGTAGGCTCTATCAGATCATTTAAAAAATAAAAAAAGGTGAGTGGGATGGGTGAGAAGACCAGGCTCTGAGTGGCAGGCACTCCGAGGCCCCTGGTGAGAACCAGGGCATGCTCTGAGGTCAGAAGGAGAAGGCAGACAGGCAGCCTGAGGGCCCTGCCCAAGAGCGCCCCAATTTCAGAACACCCAGTGCACCAACATCTGAACTTACAAAGGAGATAAATTGGAGGCTGATGATTAGCATCACAAAATGATTATTCCCTTTGTAAAAGGCTTCACTGCAGGGCTGCTTTAAATAGTGCATTTAAACCATGATCTGATTTGCTAAATTCGATTTATACACATCTACTGTCTAAGCGAGTGTGCGGCTGTATTTACATGTCTTCCCTTGGCACAGAGGAGGGGAGAAGCCAGCCATTATTTGGGGCTTTTAATCCTTGTGGACAGTAACTAATCTTTAGGAGCCGAACCCTGGTTTTCTTCCCACAGATGGGGCTTTAGCTGCAAACTGGTCCCAGTCCCCACCCTGCTTTGACCATTCAGACCCTGTGCAAAGGCGAGAAAATCAGAATCTGACCCCCCACCAAGACGCACAGCCCTCCCCACATCAGGGTTGCCACCTTTCCAGCTCACATTTCCAGAGGAATCTGTCTACAGCAGGGCCACTTAACAAACGTGGCCAGGAAATTCACTAGTGTGAGCCCCAAGCACTGGTGTGTACTGAAGCCAGGGGAATGAGGAACCAGACCTGGGCAGGTTCAGAAAGGCTGAAGCCCCCATCAAGGAGGACAAAAGAACGGGTCTGCCCCGGGTCTCACGGCAACCGTGCCAGCGGACGGGAAAGCTAGATTCACCTAAAGGGACTTGCAGGTCGGACAGCATGGATCCCCTAAGAGACCAACGAGGGCCCATGAAGTGACAGGAACCGAACCACATCCAAAAGGAGAACTATGAGAGCGCTTCCCAAAGTTCATGGATAACATAAGTAAAAGATAAATTTACTGTGGTGCAAAACATTTGAGAGCCATGCACAGTTTTTTCATTATATAGATTTCCCATCAGTTTTGTGAAGTACCCCCTCCCCGTGCACTACCCAGCTCATACCATTTGCCAAAAGATGGAGATCTAAGGAATCGAGGGGCTGAGGAACCAGCTTGCAAAACACAAGACCCCCTAGAAAACTGCAGAGTCCCCCCCTCCCACTTACATGCATCTCCTCAGCACCAGAGGTTTAACACACCCCCTCTCCCCGTCAAATATCCACAGCCTCCCCAGGTAAGCTTAGACCGGCACTAGGGACAGGGGGTAAAAACAGGGATGGCATCCAGTTTTGAGGAATTTATGGTAGGGGCTGGGGGCTGTCACCAGGCCAGGAGAAAGCCATCTCCCTGCTGAGAAACCCACCAAAGCCTGGCCATGAGAGGATGGGAACTGGACCTTGGCAGTGAACTTTCTGACCCTGGGGAAAACCACTTAACCTTTCTAAGCTGGGTTTCTCATGGGTGACACGAGCATTTGACCTACATAATAATCACCAATCTTTACATTCTCCAGAAGTTTTATGCAGGAGAAGCGTTCATCTCTAAAATTCTGATCAGCTTGTTTTTGTGAACAAGGTTCTAAACCGTTTTGTGGGGTGGAGGGCGTCCTCTTTGCCAGGAAACTCCGAGAACAAGCGAACACTCACTCATAAAATGTATCTGAGGCCAGGGTTTTAGGCGAGGAGGTTGTGGGGCGACAAGAGAGCTCTCACAGGCGACGCAGGGCTGTGTGGGAATAGGCGCTTGGATTCAGGTGCTGGTTTTGGAAGATGAGACCACAGGGTGATCAGTCCACACGTTGGGATAGGCGTGCACGCGCCTGCAGACCCGGGGCCGCGCCTCTGAGTCCACATCCTTGCTGCGCAACATTTTAGCTATGGCAAACGTCACCAAAAAACGAGGGGCTGTCACCCTGCCTAACCAGGTGAGGCCCGATTTGAGGGAGCGGTGGGGCAGCTGGAACAAGGGCTGCGCTGAAATAGGGGGAATGTGAGCCAAGGAGGCACAAGCGCCCCAGGCAGTTCAGACCCTCGAGCGGGCCTGGAGGGCGGGAGTTCAGAGGCGCTGCTCCAGCCTGCCCCGCATGCTGCATCCGCCTCGGACCCGTGAGGCCTCCAGAGCCGGGCCGCACCCAGCCGCCCCGACGCCGCCCGCAGCGCGGGGAACAGACTCCCCGGCCACCGCCTGCCACACGCCCAGCCCCGCGGAGGGCGGCCTCGGCGCGCGGGCCACCCAGGGGGCCTCGCGGTTTCAAGAAAAAGCGGGCGTCAGCCACGCGCCCAACGTTCCTCGGAGAAAAATGAAAAGAGCTCGAAGCGCTCGCGGCTCCAGACTCCAAAATAACGCCATTGTTCATCGCGGCCCGCCCCTCAGGCCCGGCCGGCCGCTCGGGACGCGGGGACAGGGCGGCCGCCGACGGAGGGGCCGGGCGGGAGGTGGGAAGGCCGCCTCCGGGGTAACTCCAGCCTGCGGGGTCTGCCCGGCGAGCGGCGGCAGGGCCTCCGCGGGGCCCGGGAGCCCGAGGCGCGTTCAGCGCGCGTGGGCCCCGCGGCGCCGCGACCCACCTGGTGCCCACGCAGCCATCTTGCGGCCGCTCCTCGCGCTCTCAAAATGGCCTCCCGGGCCCGCGGCGCGCTCGGCCGAGCCGCAGCGCCAGGCGAGGGGACACCGCGGCGCCCTCCTCTCCGTCTTCCGCCACCCCGGGCGTCCCGTTTGCGCGCGCCCGCGCTGTGGGGCCCGCGTGCGGAGGGCTCGGCGCCTCCCTCGCCCCACGGCGACACTGGGCTGCGGGTGCTCGGGGTCCTGAAGGCCTTAGGCCCTGGAAGTGCGCTGGTGTAGACGAGGCGTGAGGGTTCACAAAAGACGCTTTGCTCGGGCTCGCGCCGCGTTTTCCGAGCCTGTGCCTGTTTCTGCGTCTTCCGTTAGCCCTGAAAGGGGGCACGGGGGAGCGGATCCGGGCCCTGAGCTCCACCAGCGGCCAGCGCGATCAGGTGTGGAACGGAAGCAGCTTCACCCTGCTCAGCGGAGGCTCTGTGGCCGCTGGGTGGACAGCTGATGGGGACAGCCATGGTGTCCCAAGAACCGCGATCATCAGAGCCGCCATTTGCCACGCGCCTACTGTGCGCTGGGCGCCGCGCTCTGCCGAGAGTTATCACAAAGCACAAGCGACCCAGTAAGGCGAGGTGCTGAAGGCAGTTCACAGGCTGACGGCGCGTAATGGCACTGGGTGCGGGCCTCGGGAGCAGGACCGTCGCCTTTCTGGTGACCCAGGTGAAAACACAGCCGCTCTACCGACAGGATCGATCCTGAAAAATTTCTTTGGCCGCTCTTGTAAGACGCCGCGGGCCAGGGCGGAGGTGCAGGCGGCCAACTCCTCCCCAACGCCCTGGCTCTGGCCGCTCACATCCTCCGCGCGCCCTTCTAGGAGCCGGCACCAAACCGCGAGTTAGCGCGGGCGAAGAGGTGCAGAGAACAGGCGGGAAGCGAGCCGAGGAGGAAGGCACCTGCCGGGGAGTAGCTGCAAGAGAGAGCGGAGACATCAGGCGCGCCCCGTCCACTTGAAGGTGGCCTTCGTGGTGCTGAGGCGGTGGCTTGGGAGTGAGGACACACGCATCCTTCCAAGTCACTCACGACCACAGCCGGGGGAGGTTGCGGGGCACCCCCACCCCACCCCGCCTCAACCACGCCAGCCCCGGACGTTTGCAGAGAAACCAGGTGGGGTACCGGCTGGGGTGCGCGCAGGCGGGCGCTGCTGGGGGCCAGCCGGCAGGAGCGACTCTCCCAAGTGGAGATGAGCGAGGTGAGATCCAGTGCACCGCCAAGAGCCTGCCTGACCCGCCGGGGACACTCCTGGCTTCCCCCAGACAGCCGCTCGGGAGTCCGGAGAATCGCGAAAGCTGACAGAGCAGGGACCCCTGGTCATTTTTCCGAAGTACCAACTGTTAAAAAACCCAAACTAATGTGGGTCTCCTGGTGGAGTCCCCTTGGCTCCCAGAGCCGTTCTGGGTATCACAAGTCAATCCAGATCCTGCTCCCTAAATCTCCAAAGACACACGCAAGTCCTCCTCCTCAGCCAGCCTAGCCGAATTTTACACCCGACCCTGCCGGCGGCACCTGGCATTCCTTGAGAACCCTTCTTCTCCCAGCTAGAGACCCAGTGGGCGTGGTGCACGCTGGGGGCAGAAGGCTCCTTCCATGACAATTTGGCCATCTACTGGGACTTTCACTCTGCCTCCAGCTGTTTTGAACTTCAGATACAGACCCTGGAATCCAATGTCTGTTGCAGCCTGGAGACAGGGCTACCATTTAACTCCGCGCCCCATGTATGCCAGGCACTTTATTTGTATATTTTACTTAATTCTCACATGATCCTTGGAGGAGTGGGTACTGTTGTCCCCATTTCACCCAGAGAGGCAATTGGGACTTGTCCAGGATACAGTGAGTGGCAAAGGCTAAAGGAGGTAAAAGAACCCCCTCTCACAAGTGGGGGCGTCCCTCCCCCAGCGTCCAGCTGCTGTCTTTTTGGAATCTGCTTTGACTCAGTCTTCCATAGCCCTGGGTCTTCCACCCTAGGACTTCCTGCCGGGAACTGTCACCCTCAGAGACAGAAGCTGGTCCTCCCACCCTCCCCATGACCAGGGACAGGAACTTCTGCAGCCCCTACTGGGCTCTTGCACCTTTTTAGCGCAGGTGCAGAATTTTGCAGAAAGCTGGCAAAGCTTCATGCTGACCAGTCATTCACTCCTGGTCTTTGAAATCTCAGTCTGCAAATCGAAGAAGTGGGTGACTATCAGCATAACCTATCCACACAGTCTGCATAATCCAGGTGGGAAAGGGTGAGATGCATTGGCAGGAACACCTTGAAATCCTTCCACACAGCCCCAGTGGAGACCTCAGGGGATTCAGGAGCGGAAAAGAGGGTTTGGAGGAAACACCCCTCTTTCTAGTTCCCTGCAAAAGGTTTCACCCGGACTGATCTTCAGACAGGAAATCACTACTCTCGCAACCTCTTTTTTGACAGGTGATTTTCTTTAAAAGATATTAATGTGACGTTAATGTTTCTTCTTTTTCAACAAAAGACAACTTCCGTTTTAAAAGGCTATGTCCACTGAGCCTGAGGTGAAAGAAATAAAGGACAAAAATGAAGAAAAGGTGGGGGGAAGGGACAAAATCCCCATGCCCAGGCTGCCAGAGACTGCAAAGATGGCAACTGAACGATGAGATGACGTGTGGACATCGGGAAGGCGTTAACGCGGGGCACAAGGATCTAAAACCACTCTCTCTGGAAGGCAGAGGAGAGAGGTCTTGTACAAAACTAACCAAGGTGGACGATGTAAGGCCAGCCCACCCTGGAGGGAGGCTGCAGTACCCAAGCTCCCTCTTGACTTGCAGTCCATCTCCACCAAAGAATGGGGGTTTGCTCAGAGGAGGAGAGCAGCTCCACTCAGCACCCCCTAATTTGGGGGTGGAGGGACAAAAAAAGTAGGTTGCAAAGTGGCGGGGCAGGGAGTGGGCAGTGAGGCTGACCAGTGAGGGGCTCCGGTGTCCCGCGCAGATGGAAACTGAGTTCTAATTAGCACAAAGCTGGCACCTTCCATTAATAGCTCCCTCCCGGCTCCTGGATGCCACTGAAGGCAGCCAAGTTGGAATGTGTGAGGCTCACCTGTCCCTAGCTCATTAACAGACCTGGGTGAGAACAGGAGTCTCCTGGAGGAAGACCAGACCAAAACAGCTCCCCTCTCCCCACAAAAATCTAATTATGGGTCTGACTTTTAGCCCTTCAGAGTGGAGGAGAGTGTTTAACCTAAGTCCAGTGCTCCTGGACACAGACCTAGCCAGGCCTCCAAGGACGGTGCTCCCTCCAAACTTGAAAGAGTTATTTTTAAAACAACCCCTAGCATACATTCCATTTCCATGAAACCCTAGATAAATAGAACTAATCTATGGTGAGAGACATTGGGAAGTAGGCAGGTAGGGCAGGCCTTGTGGTGCAGTGGGTTAAGCAGCAGCTTGGAATATCCGCGTCCCATAATGGAATGCTGTTTCACTTTATCTAGCATTCCTGCTAATGCACACCCTGGGAGGTAGCAGGTGATCTCACTCAAGTACTTGGGTCCCTGTCACCCACATGGGAGACCCTGAAGGAGTTGCAGGTTCCTAGCTTTAGCCTGGCCCAGTCTCAGCTGTGTCAGGCATTTGGGGAGTGAACCAGCAGCAGAAGGCTGTCTATCACTCTGCCTTTTAAATATAATCAACCAACAAACATTAAAAAGAAGGTGAGCAAACAGGGAAGAGGCTGGAGGGAGGGAGTTGTATCAGCCACACAGGTTGTAAATGCATTTGTCAGAACTCAGGGAGCTGTACACCTATCATGCAAATTATCCCTCTAGTCACACTGTATGTGTGCGTGTGTGTGCCTGCATTTCACACACACACACACACACACACACACACACACACAGGTCTCGGCCCCTGACTGATTTCCTCCGTAGCCTGCGATCTCACCCATGTGAAGGTTCACACCCTCTCCAAGGGTCACCGTGGAGAAAGGAGCCCGAGCAGATGGGGAAACGGGCTGAGGCACATCTCACAAACACATAGCCTGGGCTGGCCTGGTGGGCAGAAGGAATGTCTGAATTGAATCAATTAGCTGCAGAAAACTTCAGAAAAGAAGTAAGGCCCTTCATAAAAACAAAGCCCACTCCTTAATCCCCAAAGGCAATCCTCTCCTCCATTCCCATGGCCGTTCCTCAGTAAACAAAGAAATCCCTCCTTCCACATCCACACCTCAATATTCATTATGAGCTAATGGTAGAGGCTGCATTCCAGGCTCCCAGAGTGCCCTAATGACTGGAGACCCAAGGGCAGGCGACTGTGGGGTTTCCTCCCTGTCTCTCTACATCTCTGCCCTTCCAGTAGCGATCTGTTCTTTCTTTGCTTCTTTCTCCTTCAAATTAGCGAAGAAGCAAACCCACCGCAAGCAAATCAAGGCAAAGACATCACTAACTCTACTTTGTTCATTTATTTTGACAAGTGCAGTTTAATTTTAATTATTTATGATAATACTTCATAGTAGACGAGTCAATGTGCCGGGGTATATTTGGTAACATTAATGAAGTCTGCCTGATAGGGACTTCACTCTGGCACCCGCCTGGAGAGCTGTCTCTCCGCAGAAGCAGGGTAAAACCACGGGTCGGTGGCAGAGCTGGCAATATTTTTGTGGGGGAGGTGGGGTGGGAAACTTAATGGGTTTGAGGATTAACAAAGGGAAAATTAACCCGATTCTGGAGAAGAGGCAAATACCTAAGCCCATAATCTTGTCGATGTGGTCTGTGTGTGTTTAAACACGGCAAGAGCACACCTTGTGATAAGGAGGCCCAGGCATGCCGCATGCCACATGTGTGTTTACACACAAATCGCAAATGTGCAAATCAGCAGAGGCTTGAAGAAACCGGGCTCTGGTCAATTAAAAAATTGAAATAAAAACGGAAAATGTGATCCAGAGTTCTGTTTCTCCTCAAAGTACCTCTACCTGCTCCTCCTGTACCTCTGGGAGGCAAACATAGTGGAAAAAAAAAAAAAAAAAAAAAAACTGGAAGACAATAGAAAGGTGTGTGTGGGGGGGTGTCTCTTTAGCTGATGATTTACATAGCAATGCTTCCTTCACCATACAATGAACCAAGAGACCCAAGTCTTAGCAAGTGCCACATAATTTTAAATGGGCTGAGTTTTAATAGCTATCCCCTTAACATAGCTGATTGTTAATATAAGTATATGATTCTGTATATAGATATGCCATATATATATAAATATATATAAAGTGGGCAATCTTTTGGTCCAAACACATGGGTATCTGCTACACCTCAAGACGCACGCACCAAAACATCTACAGTTATGATGCATTTAAGCCATAACACGATTAATACCTGAATTATGAGGACATAGAGAAACAATTTGGCCTTTTATTTTATAAAAGTACAAGTGCTTCCTGTTTCTCATGTCTGCCTTGTCCCACACCCAGGGCCGTTTTGAGAACATTTCAAGAGACAGAAGGGGTCATCTTGGGACCCAGGACAGAGCCCAGGCTTCCACAAACCCGAGTTTGGTCCAGCTCCTGCGGCCAAACTTTATCATCACCCATTTCTTTTCCTGGATGACCCCGGTGGAGAAAAAATGGGACTTGTCCACAGTTTAAGGTGAGCCACAGGGCACGGCCACGTGTGTGAGAGGGTGAGCAACATTCTCAGGTAAGCCTCTAGAACCTGCCTGACCCGAAAGGTAGGTGCCCCTACCCTCCTGGCAGAGGGATGTCTTCGTCCTAAGAACTGGACATCAGCTCAAGGCACCTGGCTCCCAGCTCGCCTGGCCGGCCCCAAGCTCCTTGAACCCTTCTTAAAGCCGTGGCCTGGTCTGGCGTGGGAAAGGCGGTTTGGGGCTTTTCACAAATCCAGTAGCCCCTTGAACCAAAACCAATTAGCCTGGCCCAAGGTCCTGTCATTGAGGCCCTGGCCCTCTTTTCAAACCCCTGCGGCTCAATTGCGGTGAGGGGCTGGCCAGTGAATGCCTGGACCACTTAAAGTGGTGCTTAAGCCGGACCGGGCTGCAAGGAAGGAGCCAGCCCTATAGGAGCGGCGGCGGCCCATTCTCAGAGCCACTGACCAAGGTTTTGTTCCAGCCACAGGCCCCCCCACCCTGGCTCTAATTTTTTTTTTTAAACCCTCCCTCCTCTCCAGATCCCCAGCTGTCTGGAGGAGAGATGAAAAGCTGGCTCCAACAAGCTGTGAGACACCCAGATCTGGACAGAAAAGGACATCCTCACGGTTTGAGCCCTGACCCCGAAAGGGCTGGCTCTCTGCATGAAGGGAGAAGGGGCTCTCACCCACCGTGTATGGTGCACACACAGCAGCCCATCTTCCCGGTGAGAACACTAAGACTCCAGGCAGGTGGCTTGGCCAAAATCACAGTCTTTAGGAGCAAGGTGGTTTGAGAGCCGCTTGTGGGGCTACCAGCGCCACTCTCTTAGGGGGAAGAGATGGAGAGAGGGTGAGGTTTAGCCCAAGATGAGACAGACTGAGGGCAGCCTGTGGGGGAGGGGAAAACTCGGGACCGAGCAGCGCCAGGACAAGTCCTGCTCCCCGCCACAGCCCTGCCCACACCCGCAGTGCTGCCCGCAGCTGAACTGACTCCCGGCAGGAGGGGGTGCGAGCGGGGACCAGATGCCACGGCCTCCCTCCGGCTGCCCTCCTCCGCACCTTTCCCCACCTTCCCTTCCCTTCACACCCTTCCAGGTGGAGTGAAGAACCCGCCCTCCGTGATGGGCAGCTCTGCCAGGGCGCCCTGGCCGTCGCCATGGTGACGCACATCCCACCTTAGGCCAGAGCTGATTGGTCCCTCCATCCGGGCTGACGGCGAGGGGGCCCAAGTCAGGGCGGGATGGGGGGCCGAGACGGCAGCCACACACGCGCGCCGCGGGAGCGATGCCGGGGCGGGGGGTGGGGGGCAAGAAAGACCGTGAAAATGGCGCCGCGGCCTCCACAGGGCCGCCGCTCCGGGGGCGCACACCGGGCTGGAGAGACGCCGCCCCGGTTCTAGGGCGCTGGAGGGGCGGAACCCTCGCGGCCCGGAGCCTGCGGCTCCGCGCTCCCCGCCGGTCCGGGACCAGGCGCCCGCACCGGCCCACAGCCGGGACACCCCAGCGGGCCGGCGAGCGCGGCGCGCGGATTAGTCCCGGGCCCGCAGAGCCGAGGGCGCGGGCGGCCGCGTCCGGGCGTGAGGGCGGGGCGGGCGGCGGCCAGCGCTTCTAATCCCGGCGCTGCGTGTGGGAGCGGCCGGATCAGGGAATTAGCGCTGTAACTTCGGATTAGTAACGCTCGCTAAATGAGCGCCTAATTCCGACCCTTTATGCTTTTCAGCGTCGCGGCTGGGTCCTGGGAGGCCTCCTGGCCCGGCTCCCTGCGCGCGCTGGGCCCATTTCCCGGGAGGTCGCGCCGCGGCCGCAGAGAATTCCCCTGCCCGTCTCCATCAGGCCGTGGCCGCGCCGCAGCCTCCTTGGTGGTGGCGCCCACCGACACCGGCTCCTGCCGGGGCCTGGGCGGAGGCCCATCCGGTCCCACGCGTCTGGGGCCGGCAATCCGTGGGCCTCCCACACCACGCTGGCTGCCCGGATCCCTGCCCGGCCAGTGGTCCTGCTTCGGGGCCTTCGGCGAACCGCTGGGCCTCTTCTAGGTGTGAAACGAAAGGGGTTCACGAGGCGCATCTCGGAAATCCCAACCACTCTGGCTTCCAAGCTGCGTTCTGAGGGTCCTCAGGGCCTCTTTGGATGGAGAGAGGGTAGCGCGACCTGGAGCCCAGATCTGGAGAGCCGGAGGCCCAGGGAATGACTCCTGGAGCGTGGCCGTCCAGAGGCCCCACTCGCAGCTTGCTCCGCAGGCCCAGGGGAGCCAGAGGAGATCGGTGGCCCAGGCTCGAAGGTTGAGTCAGTGCCTTGGCTTTCAAGAGCTGGGAGGAGCTGGGCGGAAATAGGGGGAATTGGCCTCTCTCCGAGGGCCTTTTCCAGTGGGTGTGGAATGGGCTCTGGGAGATTAGGGTTCTTATACTCACAGCCCACCTCAGCCCTGCCGCCGCCATCCTTTCCCTGGAAGGGGGATGGGGGGGCATCAGCCGAGCAGACGAAGCACCACTCTGCCCCCATTCACACTTCTTTTGACCCCCACCCAGTTTCAGTCTTGCCCAGGCGGTCTGAGCCTCTGGTGTTTTAAAAACACTGGCTTCAACTGTGTAGACACAGCTGTGAGACTGCAGAGCCACGCGGGCTTCTGAGGACTGGTTCTTGCAAGCTAGCCAAGGGATGGGGTGGTGGGAAGTGAGGACGGAAGTCGGGGGGGGGGGCAGGACCTGTCGGGGAGGAGGAGCAGCCCAGGCTGCTGGATGGAGGCAGTGAGTGCAGGGCAAGCAGGCATAAAGTGCTGCTCCGGTTTCCCCCGAAACGAGGTCAGCGTCGGCACAGGGGCTCCCAGGTGTGCTGGAGAGGGGGAGCCAGCCCAGGGGATGCTGCCCACGGCTTCGTGAGGTCCTGAATGTGCTGGCCACCTTTTGCCGGCTGATCTTTCCAAATTGGGGAGGAGGTTCAAGAATATTCACAAAACCTTGTACCCGGCGATTCTTGGTGAGGATGGGGGAACTGAGCTAGGAGAGCAAGGCACTTTCCCTGCCTGGCCTTTTGTTTGTTTTGTTATTTTAATTTTATTGTCGGTAGCCAACACCTCAGTGGGAAAGCCTCCTTCCCCCATCAACCTCAACCACACCATTCTTCCAGGGCCAAAGAATTTCTCTTTTTGGGTACTAGATGAAATTTTGCCTTTTACACATGTAACCTATTTTCAAAAGAATTTTGTCAAGCAAAGACAAAAAAAAAAAAAAAAAGGCTTGACGGAACGAAGACGGAAAAAGATTTCTATTATTACAAGGAGACTGGGCAGGTTCTAGGTAGTGAAGACAGGCTCTGGGGAATGCAGTGCCCGAGATGGAAGGAAGGCGACCGGGGGCCCAGCTCTGCACTGCTGAGCTGTGTGACCCTGGAGGAGTCACTTCTGGCCTCCCAGATCCGGCAGCAACAGGGAAAGGGGATGTGGGCTCAGGTCTGGGTGTGGCTCAAGTTCCTGTCACAGCACTCCCATACTCACGCACCTGGAAGGTTCCTCCAACCCAACAGGGAGCCTGAGCTGCAGCCGCCCCACCCCACCCCACCCCCCAGGGTCTGCAGCTAGGTCTACAGCCACACACCAGCGGAGCTCGGCTGCTTTCCCAAGCTGCCGAGAGCCCTGAGCTCTTGTCCAGAAGGACAAGCCCAAGTGTCAGGGAAAATGACCTGAACCTGGAGAGGGTCCCTGGCGCTCGCTGCCTGAGGCTGAGACCCCCATGCACCGAGTAGCGGCAGGCCCCATTCCCTGCGCCCAGCTAAGAGGGGCTTGGGAGCCTGAGTGGCCGGGTGTGCTGCATTGGGTTGCCATGGGAACGGAATTCAGATTTCCCCCAATTGCTTTTTTATTTGCTAGACATTGTAATACATCTTATGTTGCCACTTCTTGGGGTAGGGAGGAGGGGAGCTCCGCGAGCCTGCTTGCACCTTAACCCCTTGGGGAAGGCGGAGGCGCTGGCGGGAGCAGCCGACCAGGGCTGGCATAGAGGTGGCCCGGGACCGGGCTCCGTCCTCCCTCCCCCGGCTCTTGGTTTGTATGCAGGGCAGGGCCCCCGGTCGGGGAGGGAGGCCCCCACCTCGGCCCCTTGCCATTGAGCGCACTCCCCGCCAGTTCTGCTCCGCTTCACGCTGCACACAGACCCCCCAACTGCACACAAAGGCAGCTGCCAGAGCCCGTGAAAAGTGATCAAATTATCAAGAACTTGACCTCACTGAGGGGCGAAGCTCCGGCAACCCCCCACCCGTATGCTAATGGCGCTCAGGGGCTGACTCGTCGAATAATTCGATAAAGGCCGCATTGTTAGCGGCAGGGCAGCCCCCTGCCCACCCCTTCACTCCCCCCACTCCACCCCCTACCGGCCACTGTCTCTCTCCCATCGCATTTGCATCCCAAAATCCCCGTCCGCAGCTCCGGGAGCGGATTGTTCCAGCCTGATTTATGGGGTGCAGGCGAAGGCTGGCGCCTTCTCTGCCAGCGACCCCTCTGCAACCCCAGCCTCCTCCCTTTCCCCCGGCCCGCTCCAGTTTGGGGTTCCTGCTCCGACGCCGGGGGACTGCGGTGGGAGACAAGGATCGAGGAAGACTAAGGGGGAAGCTGGCCAGAAAGTGTGCGCGGAGAGGGGGGGCCGAGGTACCTGGTCCGGGTGCGGCCGCTCCGTCGGGCTGGAGTCCTCCGAGCTCGGCGCTGGGCTCCTCCTGGCTTGTGCGGGCCGGGCGCTCGGTCGCACGCAGAAGTTTGAGACTCATTTCTACTTTCGGTTATCTAGCTTTATGACGGCTCTGCGGCACTCATACAGCTAGATAACCAAAGAGAGAAACGGGCCTCCCTTCGCCCCGCCGCCGCCGCCACGCCGTGGGCCCCACGTGCCGCTACCGGCCAGGCGCGGGCGCCCGAGCAGGCGCAGCTCCCGGAGCCTCGGGCGCACGCGGAGAGCCAGAGGGGGAGACAGACACACACGCACCCCGACTGCCCCCGACCGAAGCGGGCAGCCCCCGCCCAGGTCCCTGCCTCCCTCGCCCTCCCGGGGCACTCCTCCCCGGCTCTCCGTTCCGCGCGTCCAGGCGCCGGCGCTGGCGGCCCGCTCCGACGGCGGCCCGGGGCGCACTGAGGGCACCCGCGCGCTGCGCTCCGGCAGCCTCAGGCGCCCCGGCTGCCCCCAGCGCACTGGACCGCCAGCCCTCTCTGGCAGGCTAATCGCCCCGCGGGGAAGTGACGTCATTCCGGGCCGCGGCCAATCACCGGCTCCCATTCAAATCCCAGCCCCCTTCCCGCGCTCCGCACCACCCTGCTTTACAATGGCCTCGGCGTTCACGGCTTCTCCGCCCCGAGGGCAGGGGAGTGCCAGCTCTGCGCTTGCAAGCAATAGGGCTGCTCGCCTGGGTGCGTGCAGTCGGGCCTTTCTCCGAAACTCTTCTTTTTCTCAGCTCAGAGAGCTCGCGGACCATCAGTTAGGCAGCCAAATTACGCCCTGGAGACGAGGTCTGGGGACGCATGGCCCGGGGAGTGGTGAGGGTCTCTCCAGGGCGTCCAAATGCACGCTCGGGAGGCCGGGAACCCAGAGCAGAAACCCGTAACTTCTCTTCCTCTCCCCACGCCCAGCACCTAGTAGTAGATCCAGCCCAAGCAGCCGAGGCTGGGGAGAGGCGAGGAGATTAAGCGTTCTGGTGAGTACGGATCCGTGGCCACATGGTGTGCAGAGGTTACTGAGCCATGCACGTTGAGGCCAGGCCGTGGCCATGGACCTTAGGACCAGGGGGCTGTCCCCCTCCCCCGGCTGTTGCTAAGCCTGGCTAAGGGTAATCAATCGGCCTGCCTGGTGCCTTAGAGTGTTCTAGGCCAAAACTCGGTACCTGATTAAATTTATATTCTATTAAAAAAAAAAAAAAGCGCAAACCCATGTCTCTGCCATCTTTTTCTGGCTCTCAGCACACACCTGGCCCACTCACTCCTGATGGCCACACCAGGGGGAAAGGACAGACAACTTGGATCCCCCCAGGCACCTGTGAACTGAGCCTGGCAGCAGAGCCAGTGGTCCGACAGAAGCCTTCCAAGTCGGGCCTTACAGGCATCTCTGCCCACCCCAGCCCTCACCTCCTCACCTGTTTCCTTCCTGCTGCTGCAGCCACCCTCCAGCCCTGGGCCCTGCCAGCCATCCCCTGGAAGCAAAGGATTAAACATGAAAAAAAAAAAAAAAAAGCAAAACCTTTGTTTCCAGATGCCCCCAGAAAGATCTCAAGTCTCAGAGTGAGGGATTCCACAGAGCTTCTGTGGCAAGAAGGCTGCGGGATTCCGAGAGTCCAGCAGCCAGAACACAGGAGTGGGAGAGATCCCTGAAGGCGCCGTCGGCTCAGGGCTCCATGGGGTGTGGTGATGGTGCCCATGCGGACCCATCTCAGAGGGGCCTTGGGCGCTGAGCCACTCGCCCCTCTCGCCCAGGGCCAGCCCCTATGGGATGGGTTGAAAACGGGCTGAAAGTGAGTGGCTCCAAAAGGATTCATGATGTTTCCCAAATAAGCCCCCTTCTCCTGTATTCTTTTCTGAAAAGCACACATCTGAATTTTTTCAAGTTCCAGATTTTGTCTAAGTGCTCTTTCCCATTGCTTTTGTCTCAGGTTCTATTTTTGTCCTGACCCTAAATCCAAAGCAGGCTGCACCCCCTTTCCTTCCCAGCCAGTTTGTGATCAACCAAGCCTGGCATTTGGATCTCATCTCACACACACATCCCTTTTCCCAGAAAGTAGCTGAAACAGTGGAGAAGCAGAGAGAGGCCGGCAGCAGGGGTTAAGAAGGAACCTCCCTGATTTGGGCCCGAGACAGTTAATTCCAAAGGATTTCCATAATTGGGAGGAGCCCCTCATTCCCCTCCTCCGGCACTGTGTGTGTGTGTGTGTGTGTGTGTGTGTGAGAGAGAGAGAGAGAGAGAGAGAGAGAGAGACCTCCTGAGCCCTAGACCTTCTGGGCCACCCCAGGATGGGAAGGGTGGGGTTGCAGAGGTGGGTGGGGCGGGAGAAGCAGGATTCACCTGAGGGGGAGGGAGGGAAGGGAGAGAGGAAGCGAGGATCGAGCCCCTCCGAGTGTGATTTAAGCAGGATGCTGCACAAAATGGCTCCTCAGCGAGGCTCACGGTAGCAGCGCACGCCGGCGGCCCGGCCTGCAAGCCTAGGGCTGGTTGGGGCTCTGGGAGAAAGAATTGAAAGCCCAATTTGGATTCAGTTCAGATGTGGACAGCCTGATGCTAACAGAGTGACATTTCTACCCAGCATTTTGGAAACCAAGTTCTTTGCTGGGAAGCAGATGAGGCCGGCCGAGGGAGCTCCTATGCACTGCCCGAGTGGGACGTGCCCTGGGCTTGGCGACCCCTCTGCCTCCACCTTCCACCCAGCACCCAGGCATCACAGCCCGCTCCCAGGAAGTGTCCACATACAGACTGGGCAGCCCTAGGTTCTGTGTGCCCGCAGCTTCACAGGGGCTGGAGGGCCACCCAGCTTGATGCCAGGGAGAGGTGCATCGTGTGGACTGGGCACTGGCAGCTGAGGACAGCAAGCTGCAGAGCAACTGATTCCCAGCCCAAGGTGGGGGAACCCCACCAACACTGGCCAGGTCCCCCTTGTCTGCACTTCACCCTGGGTGTGGATCCCATGCTCCCCACCCCCTGTTGAGCCCTTATTCTTGGCCTGAACAAGCAGGCACTGGGTTTGGCTGGCCACGGAGCGAGGCCACAGTGCTGGTGGCAACAGCCAGGCTCTGGCCGTGGTGCTGAGAGCCGCCCCCTCAGGCCTCTGCTGCTCCACTTGCCCTGAACTTCCTCCGCCTCCTTCCTGTGGTCCTGACCTCACGTTTCCAGGATGCTTGCAGCTACCATGAGAAGCGAACAGCCTGAGACACAGCTCTAGCTACTACGCCTCTCTGCCAAGGTGCCAGAGACAACATTTTTCATATTCAAACCTCCACTGAGGGACAAAGAGCTCCAGGGCTCTGAACACCTTCACCCAGTCCTACAGAAATCCCATTCCTGCTGAACCCACCCGTGTGCCCTGTGCACCTTCAACTCAGGAAATCCGCACAAGTCTTCCTCCCACCCGTGGCTCACACACCCGTCTAACAGCCTGCCTAAGGCAGGTGGCTAGTACCTTACCCTGTGTGCACACATGTGCACAGTTGCTCCTGTACCCACTGGCAGTGGTGGCTGCTTGGGTTCCCTGCTGGCTTTGGTCTAAGTTCCTGTTTCCTATCAGCAGTTGCACAACTCGGTGCACGGTCAGTCCCTGAGAACCCAGAGAGGTGTGGCTTCCACGTGCATCTCAGGACACAGCGAGGTGAGGGGTTAAGTGGAAGGAAACGGGGCAGTTCTGACAGGCCCTGTTGCAGGCACCATTCTCCTGGCACCAAACCTGCCCAGATCCCAAATGTTGGAGTGTGAGGCTGACGGAGCTCTCCAGGCTCCAATCCAGGCAGATGCAGCCACCCAGACTGCCAGTGAGCCTGGAGCAATGTTCCTTTCCTGAGCCTCTCTGGGTCGTAATCAGAAGACAGCATCTCATGCTACAGCCTTGGCTAAGTCCAGGGTGCCTTTCCCCATGGCCGCTTTTTTCTCCCTTGCACTTTCCTTAGGCCCAAGCTTTGATTGAGCTGATCTTCCTATTGTCTGGAGGCTGGAGGAGCTGCTAGCTGAGAAGGTGTTGGGCCAGCTTAGAGCCAGCTCCATGTGCACCTTGGGGGTGGGGTGGGCTGAAGCGTCCACACCCACAGTCACGCACACACACGGCCAGGTCTCCAGCAGCCGGTATTGCTCGTGGAAGCTCCTGGCACCCTCATCTCAGTGCCCGTGTAGCCTACCCTCTGGCCTTCGGCCCTTGACTGAAAGCCAGACCCCCCCCCAACTCCATCCTCTTCTATCTTTTTATTTTATGGCTTAGGAATCCGCCTCCTCCTATGATGAGAGCGCAAACAGGGGCTCCTCTTTAGGCCCCTTGCCTCCATCTCTCTCCAGCTACAAAGGCTAGAGTATGCATTTCTGGATTTGTGTACTGCTCATGTTCTGTGCCCCCAGCCTCTCCCAGCTTCTGCCACCTCCCTGCTCTCCTGAGGCCACCCTAGATTCACCCCTAGCCTCCTCCCAAAGAAGCCTGTCACCAGGCTCGGCTGCCGTTGCCACCGCACTGTCCCCCAGTTCAGTGTGGGAGGCGGCAGATTGAGAAGGCCTGCTGAGGGGCTGGAGCGGGGAATAGAACAGAGAGGACTTCCCATAACGTCCCATTTCAGAGGGAGAACACAGCATCAGTCTTGGCTGGCATGGGTGCCATGTGTTGCATTTTTCTCACAACAATTGTTTAGGAAGCCACTTTCTTGGTTATTGTCGTTTGTGTGTGAGGGGGAAAGGGAGGAGAAGGAAGAGGGGAATCGGCAGAAGCTGGGGAGGGGACAGTCCCTGGGCTCTGGAAACCTCATGTGAGAAACATTCTTTTCGTCTCTGCCAGACCCGTCTGCAGTGCCACAACTGCACCCCCCCCCACCCGCCGCTCTTCCCCTCCCTGCACGCCCAAAGTCCTCACCACAGGGGCTTCCCACTGCCCCACGACCCTTGACCTTGGTCTTGATGCTTTGCCTGGGATAACTGAGCCCTGCTTCCCATCTGAGCCAGAGCGCACCCCTCCTCATCTTGCCCGGCAGTCAAGGGAAGCCCGGAGCCAGGTAGCGCTGCCCCAGCCCCCCTCCCAGTCCAGCCGGGCTCCCGGACGCTACCCTAGCCAAGGCCACCGCCCTCGCGCCCTAGCCCCCACCCTCCGCTCCCCCAGCCTCGCTGAGACACAGCGGGCAGTGGCACTTACAGACCGGGAAAGGGGCCCGGGCCCCACGAGGCAGCGGCGGGGGTGGGGCGGCTGCAAGGACAGCGGCTCTGCCGCCCTGGATTCGGCACGTCCCAGGCTCAGGCCCAGCTCCAGCCGCTCTGCAGGCGCCCCTGCCCCGGCGGCGCATGGCCGAGAGCTGCGGGAGGCAGGCGCGGCGGCGGAGGCGCGGGGGCTCCCGGCCGCGCGCTGCTTCTCGGGGCTCTGAGCGGCTCCCAGCGCCGCCTTCTCGGGCGGGCACGGCCCGCAGTGACGTCAGCGCGGCTCCCCCCGCCCCCCCTCACCCCGACCAGTGCGGAACGGAGGGGGCGGAGGCGGGCTGCGAGGGGCACCCGCGCCCGCGCCCCGGCCCTTGCTGCGCTGCCCCGCTTGCCTCCCAGCCTTTCCCGGGGAATCGCGGCGCCCTCACCCCTTCCCCCATCGTTGCCCGGGCCGCCAGGCTCACCCAGAGCCACGGACCAACTAGCGCGGAGGTGGTGGTGAGCAATGGGTAGGAAGCCTCCCTGGCAGCTCCAGGCTAAGGAACTCGGGTTGCCTCGGGAAGAATGAGACCGGAGGGGACGAGGGGCATCTGCACTCTGGGCCAAAAGGGAGTCATTTTTCCCCCTCCCCTAAATGTTTGTCAGGCTGAAGGTATCTACGTTAGGGGTTCGGTCCCGGGGTCCCTATGTGAGCTCCAAGGGGATCTATTACCTCGGGAAAGCGTGTGCCGTTCGGAGCTGGGTATGCCCTCCAGGCTGGGTCCTGCTTCTCCAAGACCCAGAGACGCCCCCCCCCAACTCCACACGCACAGCAGGGCTGTGCACCTACAAACGCGTGGTGCCGACGGCGCCCCAGAGCCGCTGTCCAAATGCTGAATCCGGCCTCTCCCAGGCCAGCTTGCGACTCCAGCTGTCCACTGCTCGGCGCGGCCCACTGCAACCTTCAAAGGGCTCCGGGGCACAGAGCGCGCAGCCCGGGAAACTTTGGTGCTTCAGGATGAAACCGGAAAGCTCCAGGAAAGGGGGCGGGAGGCCAGGGGGAGGCGGGAGCCGAGAGGCAGGCGGACTGGCGCTCCTGCCCCGCCGGACCACCGTCCTCCCAACGCGCCCTGGCGGCTCGCCTCGGGTCCCCTCCGCCCGGGGTGTGTTTCTCCCACCGCCGCAGCAGGGGAGGTCCTTCGGCTGAACTTGTCAGCGGGTCTCATCATCCATCACGGGCCAGACAGACAGGCCAAGTTCACGAGCAACGCTGTTAACCCCTTGCAAACCGGACGCCTGCCGCAGGACAGAGCCGCCAGGCCAGAGAGCGCTGATTCCAGAGGCACCGCTTGCAAAAGCCAGGGCGGCCGCCTTGGCTGACTGCTGACTTTGTCATTTTATTTACTCGTTGGTTCTCCACAGCCTCTCCAGTTCCTTCTTTTCTAACTTATTTCTACATCACTCTGCTTTTCTAAGTATCTTTCCTTTTTCTCATTTTGTGATGGTGCCCAGTGTGGAAAAAATATAAGAGATAAAAATAACTGGTATCCATTTTTACACCTATAGGCCTAACTTTAAAAGAAAAAAAATATCATTAGAAGAATCTAATGGTTTGTGGTGTACAAGGAGAGAAAGGAGAAGGGAGGGGAGGGGCAAAGGCTATGAATACAGAATATCCGGCGTTTCTCAACTGCTTGGGGGAAAAGGGGGGACTCTGACAGAGTTCTGAGGGGGAGATCTGCTGGGAGTCCTGCTAAGGAGACCGGGTGACATGGAGAGAGGGCTGGACACAGGGACCCAGAGAGAGACTGTGCGCAGAATCTCTGGTGGGAAACCAGGGCAGGGCCCAGACAGTCCCCCACCCCTGCTTCCCCCCCACTGGTCTCTATCCCAGCCATCAAAGTGCAAGGAAGGCTTGTCCCAGCCTCCCCGGTCAGACCACCTCCCGGGCGGCTTGACCGCTCCGTGCTGGGGGCGGGGAGTCCCTGCCCAGGCAAAGGCTTGCCCTGCCGGGAACCCCAGCCTTCCCGCGGTCTGCCAGACTTGGGCCACTCTCGCCCCTCCCCCCACTTCCTATTGAATTCCTGGCGTCTGGTAGCTGGCGGCAACCGGGGCGACCTACCAACTTTTCCCCTGGGCATTTTCTCGCCCCCTTCACCGCCCAGTGCTTTCTTTTCTTCTCCCAGCGCTCCTTTTGAAAGGAGGCACCCAGGCCCAGAACGTGTTCTGCAGTTTAACTACTTCCAAATTCTTTGTTCGGGTCACCCCGGGACTCCATTGTCCGCTTTTGAGAGCGCGGGCAGGCCGGCGGGTGCGCTTCTGCCGCGCAGGCCTGAATCCATTAGGCCGCCGCTCGGGCCCTGAGGCCCATTGACGCGCCGTCTCGCCCGGCGCGGCCGCCCCGTTCCGTCCCCCTGCGCTCCTGCGGGCGGCCGCCCTCGTTGGACACCCTGCTGGAGTCCCAGAGGCTGCGCCCCAGGCGCAGGTGGCACCTGGCCTTCACCCAGTTTGCAAGGATTGGGCGCAGCTTAGCGAGGTCTGTTCTGTCGACTCTGTCCCAACCTGCTAGCCCCGTGGGGCACTGCGGAACCCTGTTGCCTGCCTGGATTCCTCCCTCCTCTCTTTCTTCCCGGCCCAGATTCCCCCCCCCCCCCCCCCCGGCCTCTCCTGAGCAGAGAGCGCCAGCCGGCTCCCAGCTTGCGCCCGCGTCGCCCTCTAAGATGCGGCTGCCCCACACAGGGACTCGGCCATTTGCCGGGAAAGGCGCAAGAGGCGCTCCGGTCTCCAGTGGAAAGGGGCTCAGGCCGCCCCCAGGCCTCATCCTCTTCTGCCTCAGGCCCCAGGCAAACAGGTGGAGAGCTAGAAACTCGCAGGCAGCTTAGCTGTGCTGCGCACGGCCAACGCCCTGCAGCCGGATAAGGAGACTGTCTCTGAGTCGAGTGAGCCCTAGAAAGGCCGAGCGTGGGGCCTGCACTCTCGGAAGAACCTCGAAGCTCCGAGGGCCGTGCGCGCCCGGGAGCGATGGTGGCTGTTCCCCCACCTCTTCCCGACACCTGCAGGTTCCCTGGGTCCCGCTCAGAGCCCGTGTGTCCTGCTCTGGGATTAACGAGTCCCTGAGTCCAGGGCTAACACTGACGCCCAGCTCTGGGGGCTTCTTGAGGTCACTCAGGCCTCTGGTCTTGTGCACACTTTCGGGAGCGGGACTCCAGGGGGGCACCCTAAGCCCCTGGACCGCGGCGCAGGGGACAGAGGAAGCGCTCTGGGTGGAGGCCAGAGCAAGCCAAGGAAGGGGGTGGGGACCCGCCGCTGCCACCGAGGGCGCACGACTCCGACGCCAGGCCAGGACCTCGGGCGAGCTGGGCGCGGACATTTGGCCGAACTCCCGCCGAGGCGTACGTATTAGCGCTCCTGGCCCCCTTGGCGCAGCTCGCACAATGTCCGCCTCCAGCTGAAGGGAGGGAGGCCGAAGTCCGTGCACCTCCGAGACCTGGCTGGACCACGTCCAGGCTCTAGCAAGACACAGGAGTTCCCGAGGGTCTTCCACGCTCCAGCCCCCGGCCTCTTCCTTCCGCCCTCCCCAGCAGCCCCGGGTGCCCCGGCCGGCGGCCCTGACCTTGCCGCTCGCTCTCCCTAGCGAGGCTCCTCGCGCTGTCCAACAGCGCGCTCTGGCGGGCAGCCCTGGGAGGTGCAGGTGTACAGGGCTTAGCACGCCGAGGCCGGCGAGACTGGAAGCCGCGAGCAGGTGGCGGTGCGGGGGCACCTGCCTGATGGGTGAGGTCTGGATAGAGGAGCCGGGGACGCCGTAGCCTAAGGGGAACCGGGCATGTCTTTCCTCTCTAGGTTTATCTTTGCTTTTCAACCTTCACCGGTCGGGAAACAGTCACTCATGGTAGTAGGGACATCAGGATAGGGTGAGTGAGGGTCTGGGACTCCAGGCTTATTGTCCACCTCCTCTTCTACCTGAGCCTGGAGTCTCGTTTATTGTAGCCTCCTTCAGAAAGACTCCCTGGAGACCAAAGTGGATGCATGATTGAATCCAGGCAAGCTGTGCTCCTTGTCCTCAGGGCAATGCCATTGCCATCCAGTTTTGCCCTCAGTCTGAGTCTAACTTTGCTTGCAGCATGTCCCTCTCAAGGTCTGTAAGGCCTTATTAAATCATCGAAAGCTTGTTTCATCGTGTCTGGGGACCTCTTATTCTGAGGGCAGGTGGGAGGTGGGCAGGGGGGAATGGCAGGAGGAGCAGGCAGGGATTTGGGGAGCCTTGCATCTCCTCTCCCCCATGGCCCCACAACTCCAGCGGTGGGGGCTCCTTGCCAGCTCAGGCATGGACCTCTGTTTTCAGCCTGGCCGTGTGTTTTGATGGGTTCTTGACATGCATGTATGCATGCATGCATTCATTCAACAAATATGTGCTCAGCTCCTGCCAGGGGCAAAGCTCAGCAAGGGTGAGCAGCTTGTTCAAGGTCATGCAGTGAGAACTTTCTGGAGCCAGGATTCTGCCTCAGGTGTGCGCCTCCCTGCCCTCGTCCTTGCTTTCTCTCTCTCCTGGATGACTTCAGGAGCCTCCTAACTAGGGCTGCACCTCAGAACCCAGCCATAGGTCATCTGCTCTGTTGGGGAGGGAACTTTCCAGAATGCTTTCTGACAGGGAGCCCTACAGGTGTCTTCCAATCCCCCAAGGCCTGAGCTTGGCACCTCCTGGCAGCTCTTCTTCCTGGACTGCTTCTCTGAGATCTTCTCTGAGTATCGCCCCTCCACGAAAGTGTTTGCCCCAGGCACATCCATCTGACTTCCCCTTTCAGCTAAAAGACCAGAAAGGCCTTGGTAGCTGTGTTAGTGTCGCCTGCTTCCTCCCCTCCCCTCGACAACCGCCACAGGGTTCCAGAGCCAGAGGAAGAGCCAGTGCCCAAGCGGTGCTCAGACAGCCTCACCCCCCCTGGCAGGACATTCTTGCTCCTTCCCATCCACCTGCTTTGTGCACGATGCCGTCCCCTGTCACAGCCCACTCGGGCCTCCTTCTCCATGTGCCTGCCCCCACCCCCTCCAGACAGCCCCTGGACACGATGCAGGGTGGCCAACGGGCACGTGCCCTGCAGGCCGGCCTCTGGAAGACACCGCACTCTTCAGAGCAGCCCGACTGCCAAGTATTGCTGTTGCGTTAACAGCAGGTGCGCCCCCAAGTGGCAATTGTGACAAGCGCAGGGAACCATGCACTGGGAGGCCAGCTGAGAATCGATGGGCTTATTGATTAACGCTTAACATGTTTTAGGATTTGCATCCTTCAGAGTTGTTCCCAAGGGGACAACCTTCCAAGAGTTAGCAATTACAGAATGGGTATGTCGTGCCAAACACCATCCTCAGCCCTTCATTATTAATCTCCTTACATAATAGATGGTCTTTCTAACCTCATTCCACAGATGGGAAAATCCAGGCACAGAGAGGTTGAGGAATTTGCCCCAAGTCACAGCTAGTGAGTGGCTGGACTGGGATGAGAACAGAGTCCGAATTCTTAACCTCTCTGCTGCACTGCTTCTTGGTAAGAGTTTTGCGTTGTCCCATTTCCAGTTCCAATAATCCAAGGATCCGTAAAACCAACCAGCCAGGATTTATCGGTCCTCATTGTCAGTCTCAGTTCATCTGTTTGCCCAAGTGACTGGGGGTCTATAGGGGGATCCTACCTCATCCATTTCCACATTCTGAGCCGCTGACACAGAAGACACGCTCAGCACTGATGTATGGAGAAGCCACGTTTCCAGACATGGGAAGCCAAGGGAATACCAGGCATGCTACTGCACATTTTCATTACTTCCATGTCAAATTCTGGCTTCTCTCTTCCAGAGATTGCAACCAAAACCTTTGAATCATTACAACACATAACACACACACACACATACATGATGTGCACCTTGGGGCATGTTTTGAAGGGAAAAAAATCTGGGATTCTTTGCGGGCCACAAGTTTGTCATAAACCAGCAGTTTGGCAACAAGGATGCTAATCACGCTAACAAAATGCCAGGCTGACAGCAGATGTTTGGCTTAGTGGTTAAGACACCCACATCTCGGGGCTGGTTCTGCGGCATAGCTGGTAAAACCATCACCTGCAGTGCCCGCATCCCATATGGACACCAGTCAAGTCCCGGCTGCTCCAGTTCCCATCCAGCTCTCTACTATGGCCTGGGAAAGCAGTGGAAGATGGCCCAAGTCCTTGGGCCCCTGCACTTGCGTGGGAGACCCAGAAGAAGGTCCAGGCTCCTGGCTTCAGATTGGTGCAGCTCCGGCCTCTCTCTCTCTCTCTCTCTCTCTGCCTCTTCTTCTCTGAATTTTACTTTTCAAATAAATAAATAAAATCTTAAAAAAATACACCTGTATCCCACATCAAAGTACCTGGGTTCAATTCCCAGCTCCACCCCAGACTCCAGTTCCCACCAGTGCCAACTGTGGGAAGCAGTGGTGACAGCTCAAATAGTTCCGTTCTTGCCACCCACATTGGAAAACTGGACTGAATTCCTGGCTCCTGACCTCAGCTGTGGTCCAATGCTGGCCACTGAGGACATTTGAAGAGTGAACCAGCAGATGGGGACTTGCGCTCTCTCTGTCTCTGTGCTTCGAAAGAAAACAAAAATTGCCAGCATGTACTACACAAACAGGAAACCTGAAGCTACTTATCTAGGCTCTCTTGGAGAGAAGCAATTTGCAAGGAGGCGTTGAAGCCAAGGCCGGCCACCAGCTGCCTTTGAGGGGGGCTTAAAGTCAGAGTTACAGAGAGAGAGGAGAGGCAGAGAGAGAGAGAGAGAGAGAGAGAGAGAGGTCTTCCATCTGCTGGTTCATTCCCCAATTGGCCACAACAGCCAGAGCTGCACCGATCCTAAGCCAGGAGCCAGGAGATTCCTCTGGGTCTCCCAGGCAGGTGCAGGGGCCCAAGGACTTGGGCCATCTTCTACTGCGTTCCCAGGCCACAGCAGAGAGCTGGATTGGAAGTGGAGCAGCCAGGTCACGAACTGGCACCCATATGGGATGCCGGCACTTCAGGCCAAGGCAATAACCCACTGTGCCACAGCTCCAGCCCCTAAAAAAATTTTTTTTGACAGGCAGAATTAGACAGAGAGAGACAGAGAGAAAGGTCTTCCTTTTCCGTTGGTTTACCCCCCAATGGCCGCTGCGGCTGGCACACTGCGCTGATCTGAAGCCAGGAGCCAGGCGCTTCTCCTGGTCTCCCATGTGGTTGCAGGGCCCAAGGACTTGGGCCATCCTCCACTGCACTCCCGGGCCACAACAAGAGAGCTGGCCTGGAAGAGGGGCAACCGGGACAGAATCTGGCACCCCGACCAGGACTAGAACCTGGGGTGCTGGTGCCACAGGTGGAGGATTAGCCTATTGAGCCGCAGCGCCGGCCTATTTTTAAAGATTTATTTATTGGAGCTGGCACTGTTGTGTAGTAGGTTAAGCATCTACTTGCAGTGCTGGCATCCCAGATGGGTGCCGGTTTAAGTCCTGGCTGCTCCATTTCTGATCCAGCTCCCTAATAGTGGCCTGGGAAAGCAGCAGCAGATGGCTTAGATGCTTGGGTCTCCATGTGGGAGACCCGGAGGAAGCTCCAGGCTCCTGGCTTTAGATTGGCCCAGCCATTGCATTTGGGGAGTGAACCAGTGAATGGAAGAACTCTCTCTCTCTCTCTCTCTCTCTCTCTCTCTCTCTCCTTCCCTCCCTCCCTCCCTCCCTCCCTCCCTCCCTCTGTGTGTAACTCCTCAAATTAATTTAAAAAAATCCACTGGCCAGAGCTGCACCGATCTGAAGCCAGGAGCCAGGAGGTTCACTGGGTCTCCCACGTGGGTGTGGGGGCCCAAGGACTACTGTGCTTCCAAGCACATTAACAGGGAGCTGGACTGGAAGTGGAGCAGCTGGGACTTGAACCAGTGCTTGGCGCCACAGGTGGAGGCTTAACCTACTACATCACAGCACTGGCCCCTACTTTCTTCCTTATTTTAAAAGATTTGTTTTATTTATTTGAAAGGCAGAGTGACACAGACAGAGATCTTCCATCCACTGGTTCACTCCCCAAATGGTCTCAGCAACAGGGAGTGGGCCAAGCCAAAGCCAGAAGCCAGGAGCTCCATCCGAGTCTCCCACATGAGTGCAGGGGCCCAAGGACTTGCACTATCTTCTGCTGCCTTCCGAGGTGCATTAACAGGGAGCTGGAGCAGAAGTGGAACAGCTGGACTCGAACCAGTGCTGTGATATGGGATCCCCGTGTCACAGGTGGCAGCTTAACCCACTACGCCACACCACCAGCCCCATGGGTGTCTACTTTCAGATTCCTGGACCCCAGCTGAAGTTGAGGGATCCGGGGACCTCTTTCTGAGATTCCTGTCTCCCGGATGGCGATGGAGGAAGCTGCAGGATCTGTGAGTCTCCTTCAGTTCTTGCCCACCACTGCAGCCTGCTCCTCCCAATAGTTTTGTGACTGTCTAATTACATTAAATTCCTTTCCACTTGAGGCATGGTGTGGCTTCTATTTCCTGTGATTCCTGATTGATGCCCTGTCTGTCCCTTCCTTTGTTAATTTCCCAAACCTTTCTTGAGGGGGATGAAGGTACTGCATAAAGCTCCTGGAAAACACAGGATTAAAAGATACATTTATTTTGTTACAAACACTTGAAATTCACACATCCTTCGCCACAAGACACCTTTTTCAGAGCCTTTTGAGAAGCCCTTGGATGGCACAGGTCAGGCAGTGTGCTGGCTGCTCCGTGTGCTTGTGCCGGGAGGGACTGTGGCTGAAAACAGCTCCTGCCCTCAGCAGTCTCCCAGGCCGCGTACTGGGACCACACCAGGGCGCTGCCTTCTGGCTGGGTGCGGCAGTGGATAATGTTAGGTTTACCCCCCAGACCTCCTCGAATCCCTCGGTGCCTGCAACCTCCTTTGGAGGACTGGAGTTCCATCAGCTGCATAAGTGGCCAGCTGGAAGAGCCTCACCCCAGTCTCCCTCGCAGCCTTTAGCCAGTGATGTCTTGTGCCTGCCACACCGAGTGCCTGGGTTCCACAACCCGCTCTCGCTCCTGACCCGGGCTTCCTGCTGATGCAGGTCCTGGGAGGCGGTGCTGCTGACTCAAGTCCTTCGCTTCCTGCCACCCAAGTGGGAAATCTGGAAAAGAGTTCCCAGCTCCTGGCTTCTTGGGTATATGGGGAGTGAACCAGTAGATGGGAGCATTGAGAGAGAGAGAGAGAGAGAGCTCAGTTCCCTAAGGGAGGGACCAACTCCAAGCCCTCCATGGGGTTAGATTGAAGCTGGGGAATTTGCCAGAAATCCCATCCTTGCTCAGCTTCTGCGCCTGCCCTCTGCCCTTTCTGGTTCACCTGCGGGCATTTCCTGAATAAACCACTTGCAGGCAAACCCCTGTCTATCTCTGCAGGAAGCTGACCTAGGGTAGGCACCATCCTTTCAAAGGGGCTTGGACTGCCTGGGAGTGGTCAGGCCACTGACTTTGGATTTCCTGTTATGTGAGTGGACAAGATCCAGGGGGAGGGGTTTGACCTGGAGAGAGGTGACCAAGGGGCTGCTTCTCCATCACTCTGTGACATCTGTGGCCTGGTCTGGACAAGCAGGCGGAATCCCAGGGGTGCCCCCAGGAGCCGGAAGTGCCCTGTAATGGCTGGGGTAGGTGTTTCCGTGGCTGGACTATGGGGTCCACCACTCCAGATGCTGCGATGAAGGCACAAGCATTTCCCAGACTTTGCATAAAGCAAGTCGTCCTCCGTGATTTGGCTGGGCTTTACCAGGCACGGGACATAATGGAAAAGATGGGAGGAAAGAGGGAGAAATTCTTTTTTTAAAATTTTTGACAGGCAGAGTTAGACAGAGAGAGAGAGAGACAGAGAGAAAGGTCTTCCTTTTCCGTTGGTTCACCCCCCAAATGGCCGCCACGGCCGGTGCGCTGTACCAATCCGAAGCCAGGAGCCAGGTGCTTCTCCTGGTCTCCCACACGGGCTCAGGGCCCAAGCACTTGGGCCATCCTCCACTGCCTTCCCGGGCCACAGCAGAGAGCTGGACTGGAAGAGGAGCAACTGGGACAGAATCCGGCGCCCCAACCGGGACTAGAACCCGGTGTGCCGGCGCCGCAGGCAGAGGATTAGCCTAGTGAGCCGCGGTGCCAGCCAAAAGGGAGAAATTCTGTCTCCAGATTGTGTAGGCACTGCAGAGTGGGCACCTGTTGGAATTCCCCATCTACAGACTGCCCTGTGGGTGCTAGACTTGCCAGGCCCCACACTCGGGTGAGCCAGTTCCTTAACATCAATCTGTATCTACACACACACACACACACACACACACGCACACTGTTGGCTGTGCTTCTCTGGCGAAAGCTGGCTTTAGCTGGTAGGGTACGGCAGGGCTCACCATAGAGGCAGGCGAGCCACGGCAGTGGTGGGGGAGGAGAGCACTGGGGACCCACATCACAGGGATGTGCAGGTCCATGGCAGAGCTCATCTCAAGGCCCGCTGAGGACAGGCCTGCCACCCCCAGCCCCAATCCCCAGGCGAGCAGCCAGGAGAGGAGAGGCCAGGGCACAGAGAGCATGGTGACCGGCCCCGGAGCCTTTCCTAGGTCTCCAGGGCCAGGTGTGCTGACAACCCTGCCAGGGTGGGGGGCAGAGTGGCTGCATCTCTCTAGCAGCTCCACGGAGGACTCCGGGCCCAAGACAGTGCACGCAGGCTCCCACTTTCCCCTGCACCCACTGCTCATTGGCTGCAGGACACTTGGCCATGGGTAGTATTTATGTACCTGAACTCTCATAGGCATGCAATGGGTCTACCAGTTGGCCCCTCCTCACAGGGGCTGCTGTGGGGACTGAACGATGCCTGCGTGCAGGTGACCGATCCCTGCTTGTCTCTGGCTTCCGCTCTAGCTACAGCCTCTCTGGTGTCGGCTGAGAAACTCGGATGACACGAGAAAGAGATTTTCACAACTTGTTCTGCCCGAGGGCTTCCTGCTGGGGTAGGGAGCTCCCTGTTTCTGGAGGTGTGTAAGCAGATTCAGGGGGTGGGTGACCCAGGCGGGGACAGGGACTCCGACTCCTCCTGCAGGCCCTCTTGCTCTCGCTTTCATGGGCTGCTCCCTCTCTCTGCTTTCATGCCTTGCTTTTCTGCCTCTGCCAAGCCCGTGGGACTTGGCTGCCTCACCATCCCCTTTGGAGAGTGAAGTCACCCTCCCAGCTAAGGCCACGGGATACCAGCCAGGGCTTGGAACAAGGCACTGTCACATCCCTGCTCTCTCCTCAGTTGTGCAGGTTGGGTACTGCATAACTCCAAGGCGGGGGACGGGGAGGGTACCAGGCACAGTACCCTGAACCTTCCCCCCAGAGGTGCATGTTGTCATGGAAGAGAAATAAAAAGGAAGGGGTGCATATTAGATCCTTCAGGTGAGGAAGAATACTGTCTTTAAAAAAAAAAGTCCAATCTTGGGATATAATTTACTTTTTGGAAAAAAAGAAATCTTGCCTTGTCATGCAATGCCACTGTAGAAGGTAACGGCAGGGGCGGATGAACCTGAGTCCCTTCCTGGAGTGCCTGCCTTTGAGTCCTGGCTCCTCCTCCTGACTCTGGTTTCCTGCAGATGCAGGGACGGCTCAGGCTGCAGTACCCCGGACCACACACTGGGTGGCGTCAACAGCTGGCGGTTGTCTGCCTGCCATGCTCAAGGTGCCAGCACCTGAGGCCTCTCCCCTTGCCTCCCTGGTGGTTAGCTTCTCCCAGAACCTTCACGTGGTCATCCCTGTATGGACGAGCACACTTCACAAAGGTCATGGGAAAATGGACTTAAAAGATACGTTTGGAGCCGGCGCTGTGGCTTAGCGGGTAAAGCCTTGTTGCCTATATTGCCGGCATCCCATACGGGTGCTGGTTTGTGTCCCGGCTGCTCCACTTCTGATCCAGCTTGCTGTTATGGCCTGGGAAAGCAGTAGAGGATGGCCCAAGTCCCTGGGCCCCTGCACCCACGTGGGAGACCAGGAGGAAGCTCTTGGCTCCTGACTTCGGATTGGTGCAGCTCCGGCCATTGTGGCCAACTGGGGAGTGAGCCATCGGATGGAAGACCTCTCTCTCTCTCTCTCTCTGCCTCTCCTCTCTCCGTGTAACTCTGACTTTCAAATAAACATAAATCTTTAAAAATTAAAAGATATGTTTGAGGTGGGTGTTTGGCTTAGCAGCTAAGACACTGCCCACATCCCATAATCGAGTGCCTGGATTTGAGTGCTGACTCTACTGCCGTTCCAGCGTCCTGCTAATACGCACCTTGGGAGACAGAAGGCAATAGCTTGAGTACCTGGGTCCCTACCACCCACAAGGGAGACCTGGACTGAGTTCCTAGCTCCTGGCTTTGGCGTGGTCCAGCCCTGGTTATTGTAGGCATTTGGGGAGTGAATCAGAGGATGCAAGATCTCTGTCTCTGTCTTTTTTTGGTAAAAATTTATTTATTTATTTGAAAGGCAGAGGCAGAGAGAGAGAGAGAGAGAATACTCCCCAAATGTCCACATCAGCTAGAACTGGGCTGATCCAAAACCAGGAGCCAGGAGCTTCCTCCAGGCCTCCCACATGGATGCAGGAGACCAAGGACTTGGATCATCTCTCTCTCTGCTTTACCAGGCACATTATCAGGGAGCTGGATCAGAAGTGGAGGAGCCAGGACTCAAACCAGTGCCCATATGGGATGCTGGCACTGCAGGTCCCCTCAGTCTCTGTCTTTGAAATAAATAATCAATCAATCAATCAATTGAAAAAAAAAAAGATGTTTATTTGGCACAATACATTTTTTGAAATGTAGGCATTGTTCTTTATAAAATTTATTTGAGAGGTTACAGACAGTGAGAGGGAGAGACAGAGAGAAAGGTCTTCCATCCGTTGGTTCACTCCCCAAATGGCTGCAATAATTAGAGCTGCGCCAATCCGAAGCCAGGAGCCAGGAGCTTCTTCACGGTCTCCCAAATGGGTGCAGGAGCCCAAGGGCTTGAGCTATCTTCTACTGCTTTCCCAGGCCATAGCAGAGAGCTGGGTTGGAAGTAGAGCAGCTGGGACCAGAACTGGCACCCATATGGGATGCTGGCACTGCAGGTAGAGGATTAACCTACTGTGCCATGGTGCCGGCCCTATGCGTAGTTCTTTTATAATATGCATTTTCATGAATGTTTTGAAGATTGTCATATGTGGCGGTTTCTACTTTTTACACAGAAATAAAGTTTTTTTCTTTTAATATTTTTATTTATTTGAGAGTCAGAGTTACAGACAGAGAGAGGGAGAATCACTGGGACCGCTTCCCTTAGTCTCCATCAGCATTCTTCCTGGAAACTCTTAGGCAAGAACCTCCTGTTGCGTCCTGACCCCCACACACCCCGTCCCTACCTACACACATTCTGGAATCTGCCGTCAGCTCCTTCTAGCCAGGGAGTCCAGCCCGCACTGTGGAGGCACAGGTGGTTCCCGGCTGCCACTGACCCTGACCTCAGCCTGGCTGCGCTGCTCCTTGCTGCTGTCCTAGCCCCGCTCTGCAGCCATCCAGGGCCAGGAGTGGGCGCCATCTCCCATCCGTGCTCCAGTGGGTCCTGAGGCCCGTGTCTCTGAAGGTCGAGTTTCAGCTGCCCAGAGCCTATTTGTTCTAGAAGCTGATGGCTCCAGGCTGTGGAGCGAATGCTGGGGCTGGCCTCTCAGCAAAATTGAAACTCAGTGTCAGCGAAGGCGCCCCCCCCCTTTTTTTTTCTTAAAGCTTTATTTATTTATTTGAAAGGCAGAAGTAGAGAGAGAGGGGTCTTCTATCTGCTGGTTCACTTCCCAAATGGCTGCAAGTGCTGGGCCAGGCCAAAACTAGGAGCCAGGAGCTTCTTCTGCGTCTCCCATGTGGGTTTCAGGTGCCCAAGCACTTGGGCCATCCTCTGCCACTTTTCCCAGACAGTTAGCAGGGGGCTGGATCAGAAGCGGAGCCGCCAGAACATGAACCGGTGCCCATATGGGAAGCTGGCATTGCAGGCGGCGGCTTCACCTGCCCGTGCCCAGAAGGCTCCCTCGGGCAGCACAGTGGTGGCGCCGGCCTGCTCACAGCCTGGTCACCGCCTCTGCAGAGCGCACAGCCCCACAGAAGCCATCTGGGGTGAGGGAGTCCAGTGCAGCAAGACGAGGAAGGCAGCCTAAGTGCCAGTCACAGATGCTGCTGCGTAAAAGTCTCGCCCACCGCGAATGACAGATACGGCAACGTCACCCAGTGCCCGCCCCGAAGTGAGCAGCGGTGAGCCAGGGGTAGCGGGCTTGTGGAAGTGGTGAGGGCCAGCTCCGGTCTCAGTGGGGTTCCGGCCCCTGAGCTGGCCTAGGGAGCTGACAGGGCTTGCAACCAGAAAGCTGTTTTCATGTTAGCTTTGTTCTCAAAGCTCCTGAAAGTGTGTGAGGTTGGTAATAATAATGAAGTTGGTAATAGCAATAAAGTAGCTAACTTTACGGGGCCTTACAAGGGGCCTGGTATTTGCCAGACAGGTTGGTTGTTGTTTGGTTTGTTGTTTGTTTATTTGTTTGTTTGTTTTAAGATTTCTTTGGGGGCAGCGCTGTGGTGTACAGGGTTAAGCTGCCATCTGTGACACCGGCACCCATATGGGCACCAGTTCCAGTCCCAGCTGCTCCACTTCTGATCCAGCTCCTTGCTGTTGGCCTGGGAATGAAGTGGAAGCTGCACCAAGTGCTTAGGCCTCTGCACCTATGTGGGAGACCTGGATGAAGCTCCTGGCACCTGGCTTCAGTCTGGCCCAGGGCTGGCTGTTGATCTCTGTGTGTGTGTGTCTCTCCCTTTGTCTCTGTATCTATTTCAAAAAAATAAAATAAATCTTTCCCTGTTTTTTTTTTAAAGATTTATTTATTTATTTGAGAAGCAGAGTTACAGAGAATGGGATACAGAGAGAGGTTTCCATCCACTGGTTCACTCCCCAAATGGCCGCAATGGCTGGAGCTGGGCCATTGAGAAGCCAGCAGCCAGGATCTTCTTCTGGGTCTCACACACAAGCACAGGGGCCCAAGCACGTGGACCATCTTTTACTGCTCTCCCAGGCCATAGCAGAGAGCGGGATTAGAAGTGGAGCAGCTGGGTCTCGAACTAGCACCCTTATGGGATGCTGGCACTGTAGGTGGTGGCCTTACCTGCTATACCACCGTGCCAGCCCCTAAAATGAATTTAAAAAAAAACTTTCTTTCTTTATTATTTGAAAGTTGAGTGACAGAGTGGAAGATCCAGAAAGAGAGAGAGAGAGAGGGCGAGAGTGAGAGAGAGAGAGAGAGAGAGAGAGAGAGATCAATCTTCTATCTGCTGGTTCTCTCCCTAAATGCTCACACACAGCCAGGGTTGGGCCAGGCCGAAGCCAGGAGCCAGGAACTTTCATCCGGGTCTCCCACATGAGGGTCAGGAACCCAAGTACTTGGCTATCACCTGCTGCCTCACAGGAGCATTAGCAGGAAGCTGGACTGGGGCAGAGTGGTTGGAAATTAAACCAGAATCTGATATGGAATGCAGGCCACTCAGGTGGTGGTTTAACCTGCTGCCTCCGCACACCTCAGTCTGTGTTGATTTTGATGTGCTGGGACCAGCCGTCTTACAGATGAAGAAACAAACCTGGCTCTGAGCACTCACTGTGCCCGCCCCTCAAAATCAAAATTCCATCATTCTGGGAACCAGTGGATTCCAACTTTTAGTCAGAGGCACCAGGCCTCAGGATGCAATCGAGGGATCTGCTGGCATTCAGAAAGCTCAGAAAACCTTGGGACTTGTCCCTGACTCCATGGGTGATTGCCTGGGCGGAGGGCTGGGCCACAGCCAGAGACGGCGTGAGGAGCACTGCGGAGTGGTCCAGCTGCGTCCACACAGAGAAAGGAACACAGCGGTTCCTATTTATTGTTGTTGTACAAAACTTGAAAAGATGACGATAGTGACTCCCCCCCCCCCCATCACGCAACGAGCTATGCAGAGGTGAATTAAGACAAGGATTCAGGCTGAATCTCTCTACTCCTCCCCCTGCCCTAGCTCACAGAACCAGAACACCCCTGGGGATAAGGGGTTCCTTTTTTTTTTTTAACTTTGCTTTATTTCCCAAAAGTCCATGGAAGGGGCCAGCACTGTGGTGTAGCAGGTGAAGCCACCACCTGCAGTGGCGGCATCCTGTATGGGCCCTGGTTCTAATCTCACCTGCTTCACTTCTGACACAGTATCCCATGGGTGCCGGTTCGAGTCCCAGCTGCTCTTCTTCTTTTTTTTTTTTTTTAAAGATTTATTTGTGGGGGCTGGTGCCGTGGCTAACTTGGTTAATCCTCCGACTGTGGCGCCAGCATCCCATATGGGCACTGGTTCTAGTCCCGGTTGCTCCTCTTCCAGTCCAGCTCTTTGCTGTGGCCAGGGAAGGCAGTGGAGGATGGCCCAAGTGCTTGGGTCCCTGCACCCGCATGGGGGACCAGGAAGAAGCACCTGGTTCCTGGCTTCAGATCGGCGTAGCTCTGGACGTAGCGGCCATTTAGGGGGTGAACCAACGGAAGGAAGACCTTTCTCTCTGTCTCTCTCTGTCTAACTCTGTCTGTCACATAAATAAATAAAAGATAAATTGGGGCCAGCATTGTGGTGCAACGGGCCGCTGCTTGCCATGCTGACATTACTGATTCCATTCTCAGCTGCTCCATTTCTGATCCAGCTTCCTACTAATGTGCCTGGAAAAGCAGTGGTTGATAGCCCAAGTGCTTGGGCCCCTGCCACTTGCATGAGAGACCTGGATGCAGTTCCTGGCTCCTGACTTTGGCTAAGCTCAGACCTGGCCGTTGTGGCCATTTGACGAGTGAATCAGTGAGTGGAAGATCTCTGCGTCTCTGTTATCCTGCCTCGTCAAATAAAATATATATAATTTTTTAAAAAATCAGTTTGTTTTGGTGCAAAAATATTTGAAATCAATGCATAGTTTTTATTTTTTTCCCCGAAGATTCCCCAAAGATTTCCCCAAAGATTGATTTTCCCCCAAGATTGATTGAAAGTCAGAGTTATGGAGATAGGAGAGAGAGAGGAGAGAGAGAGAGAGAGAGAGAGAGAGAGAGAGAGAGAGAGAGATCTTCCATCTGCTGATTCACTCACTCCCCAAATGGCTGCAACAGCCGTGACTGGGCCAGGCTGAAGTCAGGAACCAGGAGCTTCATCCTGGTCTCCCACATGGGTGCAGGGGTCCAAGGACTTGGACCATCTTCTGCTGCTTTGCCAGGTGCATTAACAGGGAGCTGGATTGGAAGTGGGACAGCTGGGACTCGAATTGGCTCCCACATGGCATGCCTGCACTACAGGTCGCAGCCTTAACCTGCTGTGCCATAGCATCAGTCCTGCATAGTTTCTTAATAATCCACATTTTCCATGAACTTCTGAAGATCCTCGAATGCATGGATTTCAATCGTTTTCACCAAAATAGTCTTATTTTTTAATTCAGTTTTCCATGAGTTTTGTAGAGTACCCTTGTATTTTGTTCCCCAAAATTATGGTATCATTCTAGACTCAGTATTCTGCAACAGAATTCTACAGCATTCATTCGTTTGAATATCAGGGCATCCCTAACTGATTAATACACTGTCAATCTTCATTAGTTAATGTAGCCATATTCTACAAAGTTGCCACCAACACTGAATTGCAAACATGGAATGCTTGTTCCTGAGAAACACAGAGCTGGGCTCCTGCAAACCTGTTACAAAGCTGGAATCAACGTCCACACAAAACCTTGTTTTCTGTGTGTCTCTGTGGACACAGCTTGCTTGATTCCCACTGCTGATTCCTTAATGTCAGACTTGTACCTCTTCCACACTGATGGAAGGCAAGCATTTTCTGCATAAGGTAACCTCTGAGCTCTCCTGCTGTTAGGAACACCAGCCAGCACTTCAGCCCCTGCAACAGCAAAATCAACCACAGAAGCACAGAGACTAGGAGAACCCTGGTCCAGCACAGACTGCAGAAAGGCCATTCGTTTATGGTGGGAGAGCTGGAACAGGAGGCAGAGTGTTGCCTTGATAACCTCACAACGTTTTGGACACTTTGCCAACACCTTGGATTAACATAGTGAACCCACTGTGAGCGGTAGTGTGGGGTCTACATATATGTTAGCGAATAGACAAATTCAAAAATACAGGATCTGCAAGCAGACAAGAAATATCGATGCTAAAAACAGGGAGGGCCAGGCATGTGGCCCAGTGGTTAAGATTCCAGGTTAGACGCCCACACCCTGTATCTGAGTGCATGTATGGAGTCCCAGCTCCAACTCCAGCTCTGGATTCCAGCGTCCTGCAGGTGCACACCCTGGGAGGCAGCAGGTGATGGCTCAAGCCGTTGACCCTGGCATCCATGTGGGAGACTGGGATGGAGTTCCAGACTCCTGCCTTGAGCCTGGCCCAGTCCCTAATGTTGAGAGCATTTGGGGAGTGAAGCAGCAGAGGAGCGCTCTCTCTCTCTCTCTCTCTCTCTCTCTCTCTCTCTCTCTCTCCCTGCCTTGCAGACAATACAGAAGTAACTATGTAACTCTTAGGCAGAGTTAAAGCAGCAGCCATCTGGCTGGTCCCAGGGAGTGGCCACTGGCGTGGGCTTGGCAGGGTGTGCAGGAGGGCAGAGCCCTTCCCAACAGTGCATAAACCTCTGCAGCGGCTCCTGTTTGTGAGGGAGGCGAAGGGATTCAGTTCCCACTAGATGAGGGACAGAGGTTCTCAGAAATCTCCTGTTTAAGGCCACACATGTAGCTGTGGGCTCCCATCCTGGGCTCGAGGTTTCACACCAAGATCCCTAGAGTCTCCCCTTCCTGGCTCTGTGGAGGCCCAGAGGGAAGGAGGGACCTCCCCAGAGAGCAGCAGAGCCTGCAGTGCCACCAGGGGGAGCTTCCGAAAGAAATGAGTTTGGATCCTGGCTCTACCTAACCAAGCCACGTGACCTCAAGCAAATCCTGCTGGGTCCCCTGGTCTGCGTCCTTTTCTCTAGAATGGGAAAGTACTGGCCTCAGAGGGGCTGGGTGTGGGCCCGGCCCCGACTCCTTGCCAGCAGCAAGCGAGCTGCCAGAGATGCACCTGACGCCTGTATCTCACTTGGTTCAGTCTTCTACAGGGTCCCAAGACAGAGCCAGCCTGCCTGCTGTCAAGGGGCAGTGTCCATGCGGAGGCGAGCACAGCCAGGCCAGACCCTGGCTCATCCCCAGGACACAAGCACATGGGATCACTGATGGCAGAGCCACCAGCTCCCCCAAGGCCAGCCCATCTGCCCCCTTATTTTACAGAGGAAAAGAGTAGTCACTTAGGATTCCCCCGGCCACAAGCCTTGGAAACCCAATTTATTGGCATACTGAACTGAACTACAGGGAGGGAAGGGGATGGCAGGACGCCAACATCTACGGGGTCCTGTCTGGCTGTCCTGTCCTCTCTCCTTTCCGGTGGGCGCACCAGCCTTGGCCACACCACAGGTCCACAGTGATGGCAGATCCAAGCCTGCATGCACCCAGCTGTGAGAGCTGGCCCTTTCTTCCAGCTAGTTTTAAACATCTCGGTCGGGGGTGGCGCTGTGGCACAGTGGGTTAAGCTGCCACATGAGACGCCAACATCCCATATCTGAGCGCCGATTCTGACTCCCGGCTTCGGCCTGGCCCAGCCCCTGCTGGTGCAGGCATTTGGGGAGTGTGTTGGCAGCTCTGCCCCCACGGGTTCAGCTCTGGGGCCTCCAAGCTGAAGATGGCTTCCCCCGCCCCCAGATCTCCTCACAGCCATGTGGCAGGAGCACCTTCACTGAGTTGTCTGCATCTAAGGTGTAAATTCAGCAGCGCAACCACAACCTCTGCTGCCGTCTACTGGGGCGTGGCCTCCATCCCCACCCTATGAACTACATTTCCCAGATGCCCTTGCAGCCAGGGTCCTGGCTGGGACTTAGATCTCGCCTGTCTTCGAAGCACCCTGGTGTGGCCTGGGCCCCGGGTCAGCTCTGGCTGACCAGGCTGCTTGCGGCAGCCCCATTTCATGCCTCACTCGCTAGTCTGCAACCTCCTGGTGCAGTGGCAATGACCGTGGCAGCTGGAGCCACAGTGGCTTTTTCCGTCCAGAATTTGGATCGGGATCATAGCTGTGGGGCTGTGACCTTCGAGTGAGTCATGGTCTGCCCTTCACCCTGCAGCCCTTCCAGCTAAGCGCTGTGTGGCATCTCTGTCTCGGCTTGAAACAGCCAGAAAGTTTCCCACACTGAACTCTGAACGAAGCAATGGGGGCACAGGTGGAAAAAAAAAAAAGAAGAAATGTATCCTCACTGGGGAGATTCACTGGTTTATTCAACAAACACTGATCAGGGCAATTTCTCTGTACAGGCCCTGGGCAAGGAGTGAAGCTACAAGGGACATCAGCTAGCTCCTGGCCCCTGGGAGCTCACGCTTTGGTGGGAGAAAAAGCTGAGCAGTTGTAGTGCGTGTGTGTGTGTGTGTGTGTGTGTGCACGCCACTCACTAGGGCAGTGGGAGCTGGGAGGGCACTGGGATCAATCAGGCTCAATTGCAGGAAAAGAGACCCCCTGCCCCGACCCCTCTCCAGATATTTTGGTTAGAAAAGCATCAGGCGGGCCGGCGCCACGGCTCACTAGGCACACCGGTTTCTAGTCCCGGTCGGGGCACCGGATTCTGTCCCGGTTGCCCCTCTTCCAGGCCAGCTCTCTGCTGTGGCCAGGGAGTGCAGTGGAGGATGGCCCAAGTGCTTGGGCCCTGCACCCCATGGGAGACCAGGATAAGTACCTGGCTCCTGCCTTCGGATCAGCACGGTGCACCGGCCACAGCGACCAACGGCAAAGGAAGACCTTTCTCTTTGTCTCTCTCTCACTGTCCACTCTGCCTGTAAAACAAAAACAAAAACAAAAACAAAAACAAAAACAAAAACAAAAAGAAAAAGAAAAGAAAAGAAAAGAAAAGCATCAGGTAATGAGGTGCTTACAAGCCTTTGCAAGGGCTGGAGGGGGGGCTCTGGGCAGGGCCTCCAGAAAACCAGAACTGGGCTCTCCCAGACAGCACCTCTGCCCCCTCCCTGTAGTGCTGTGAGCTCTAAGGACAGAGCACCTGGGCTACGAAGGCCGCGATGACCTGCCAGCCTCACCCCTGGTGATACAACACCTGTGCTCTCAGATGGCAATGGCCGTGACCCTTCTTGAAAGAGGATGCAATTGGGAACCTTTGTCACCACCTGGCTCGGATCCCAGCTATGGGCTGAGCCTCACTGCATTGACGTTTGGTCTCCTTTAAGCCTGGCTGGCCCACTGCTGCCTTGGCTCAGACGCCTGCCTGGGTCTAGCCAGCCATGGCCGGAGAAGCATGGCCAGTTTCCTGGGGGATGGGGCCCGCAGCTGGCAGGACCTAGTGGCCACTGATGCCTTCAGATGCCACCTTGAGCCACTTCCCTGCTTTCTGCTGAGACAGTAACTACGTGACCCCAGCCAACCTCTGCCACCTTTCTGGAACAAAGCAGAGAACACAGACAAGCAGACAGGCAGGCTAATCCAAACCGAACAGTGCTTTACGACGAGCAAACATGGCCATCATTTCCATTGGAGGACAAAAGACAGAATCTTCTCTCTACAATCAAACACAAAAGCATTGCGGCAGTTTGTTTCTAGACTCAGGATGCAGGAGAAGATGCCCCTCCCCGCACCTGGGAACACCTGCTGCTCTCAGCCATTGCATGGGTGTAGTATGGACCACCCCTCGCTTGGACTGTCCCTGGGGGCTGAAACTCAAATACCTGCTGGTGGCCGGCACCGCGGCTCACTAGGCTAATCCTCCGCCTTGCGGCGCCGGCACACCGGGTTCTAGTCCCGGTCGGGGCGCCGGATTCTGTCCCGGTTGCCCCTCTTCCAGGCCAGCTCTCTGCTGTGGCCAGGGAGTGCAGTGGAGGATGGCCCAAGTGCTTGGGCCCTGCACCCCATGGGAGACCAGGAGAAGCACCTGGCTCCTGCCTTCGGATCAGCGGCTCCTGGCTTTGGATCAGTGCGGTGCGCCGGCTGCGGTGGGCCAGCAGCGGTGGCCATTGGAGGGTGAACCAACGGAAAAGGAAGACCTTTCTCTCTGTCTCTCTCTCTCACTGTCTATTCTGCCTGTCAAAAATTAAAAAAATAAAATAAAAAAAACATGGTGGCACTATGCCAGCCAGATTCCAAGCCGTTCCAATCAGAATCTGCTTTGCCGGCTCCCTCCTGTCAGATCCTTGACCTTTCCCGGCCCCTGGTGGAGGAGTTCGATCCTCACTTGCTGCGTGTGATGCACTATCTCTCTGCAAAAGACCCTAGTTGGTATGTTTTGCCTTCCTGCTACACACAGGCAGACACCCTCATCTAAGCGCCACACAGAGGCATGATTGCACACTTGTATTTCCTGAGGTGGCCTGAGCTGTGTCCTTTTTAGCAGGGGACAGAGACCAATGCCATAAAAGTCATTTTTATTTTTAAACTTAAAAAATAAATTTATTTAGTTGGAAGGCAAAGTTACACATAGAGATCTTCTGTCTGCTGGTTCACTTCCCAAATGGCCAGGTGGAAGCCAGGAACCCCACCTGAGTCTCCCATGTGTCAGTGTCCAAAGCCCTTGGGCCATTTTCTGTTACTTTGGCATGAACATCAGCAAGGAGCTGGATTGAAAGTGGAGCAGCCGGGACTAGAACTGGAACATACGGGATGCTGGGTCGCAGGCAGTGGTTTAACCTGCTGTGCCACAGTGCCCGCCCCCAAAGAAGTTCTTGACTGTGAGAGTTTAGCCCAATATGCTTCTCAAAGAAAATATCTCTGCAAGAGAGAAATACATATTTCTTTTAAAACATGTTCATTCATTTGAAAGGCAGGGGGAGAGAAGGAGAGAGAGAGAGAGAGAGAGAATGAGTGAGAAAGAGAGAGGGAGGAAGAAAGACAGGTCTTCCACCCACTGGTTCACTCCCAAATGCCCACAATAGCTTGTGCTGGAACAGACCAAAGTCAGGAGCTAGGAACCCAATTAGAATCTCCCATGTGGGTGACAGGGACTCCAATGCTTGAACTATCATTGCGGTCTTCCAAACGCATTGGCAGGAAGCTGGATTGGAAGCAATGGCAGGACTCACTCCTGGGCACATAGAGGATGTAGGCATCCCAAGCCACAGCTTAACCTGCTGGGCTACAGCGCACTCGCCAGGAAACATACATTTCTTTGTGTCCCACTGACACGCAGCACAGCTGATGCTTGGAGCTAAAAATCTGTGACAGAGTACAAGAAAGCCATTACTGCTTCAGTTCCAAAGAATGGCCAAGCAGGAGCCAGGGAAGGGGCTATTGGACAAGGCTGAAGGTCAAGCCTGCCCTCCTAGGGACCTTGTGGTGTTCAGCCAACATAAGGCCTGGCTCTGTGCACTGGGCTGACCTGGCTGGGATTTAATGAGTCAGGATGTAAAATGCACAGTTTCACAGCTGGCAAAACAGGTTGCAAGTGCTGGTTCACTCCTCAGATGGCTGCAGCAGCCACGGCTGGGCCACGCTGAAGCCAGCTCCCTGCTAATGTGCACCCTGGGAGGCAGCAGGTGAGGGCTCAAGTACTTGGGCCCTTGCCATCCATGCCAGAGACCTGATGGAGTTCATGGACGTTTCAGTTTCAGCAACAGAGGGTTCCACTTCTTAAGAGTGAGCCTAGTATTTGAGTGTCAGTGGAGACTTGTTTCAGTACTTTGTAGAAACGTTATTTGTTTGCAAAAGTTTATTGGAGATAACAATTATTTTTTTTCTGGTGACATAGATATGTTGAGATTCTTGGGACTAATAGCAAAGCATGTTTTAAAAAAATTTATTTTATTCATTTGAAAGAATTACAGAGAGAGGTAGAGACACACAGAGAGAGGTCTTCCATCCACTGGTTCACTCCCCAAATGGCTGCGATTGTCGGAGCTGGGCTGATCCGAAGCCAGGAGCCAGGAACTTCTTTCAGGTCTCCCACTTTTTTTTTTTTTTTTGACAGGCAGAGTTAGTGAGAGAGAGAGAGAGAGAGAGAGACAGAGAGAGACAGAGAGAAAGGTCTTCCTTTTCCGTTGGTTCACCCCACAAATGGTCGCCATGGCTGGAGCACTGCACCGATCTGAAGCCAGGAACCAGGTGCTTCCTCCTGGTCTCCCACACGGGCGCAAGGCCCAAGCACTTGGGCCGTCTTCCACTGTCTTCCTAGGCCACAGCAGAGAGCTGGACTGGAAGAGGAGCAACCAGGACAGAATCCAGCGCCCAAACCAGGACTAGAACCCGGGTGCCGGTGCCACAGGCGGAGGATTAGCCAAGTGAGCTGCGGTGCCGGCCATCATGGGTCATTTTCTATTGCTTTCCCAGATGTATTAGCCAGGAGCTGACTCAGAAGTGGAACAGCCAGGACTCATATGGGACGCCAGCACTGCAGACAGTGACTTTACCTGCTATGCCACAGCGCTGGCCCAATATTTGTTATTTTTATATTTTATACATTAAATTACCTAGTAAATGTGTGATTTTGTATTTTATTTAAAATATTTTAAATTTATCTTTATTTTATTTGGAAGACAGACTGATGGAGAGAGATCTTCCAAGTGCTGGCTCACTAATGGCTACAATAGCGAGGGCTGGGCCATGTTGAAGCCAGGAACCTGGAACTCCATCTAGGTCTCTAGGTGGCAGGGGCCCAAGCTCTTGGACCATCCTCCACTGCTCTCCCAGGTGCTTTAGCAGGGAGCTGGACTGGAAGTGGAGCAGCCTGAACTGTGCTCACATGGGCTGCTGGGCTGCTGGCATTGCAGGTGGCTGCTTACCCTGTTGTGTCACAACACCCACCCCATAAGCTTATCTTTAAATTCAATTCTGCACCAACTTTCTGAAGTGCCCTCGTATGGTAAATGACAGGAGCTTTCAATTAATGGTTGAAGTATATCAAATTTCATTTTAAAATGCTTCCTGTGGGCCGGCGCCGTGGCTCACTAGGCTAATCCTCCGCCTTGCGGCGCCGGCACACCGGGTTCTAGTCCCGGTCGGGGCGCCGGATTCTGTCCTGGTTGCCCCTCTTCCAGGCCAGCCCTCTGCTGTGGCCAGGGAGTGCAGTGGAGGATGGCCCACGTGCTTGGGCCCTGCACCCCACGGGAGACCAGGAAAAGCACCTGGCTCCTGGCTCCTGCCATCGGATCAGCGCGGTGCGCCGGCCGCAGCGCGCTGACCGCGGCGGCCATTGGAGGGTGAACCAACGGCAAAGGAAGACCTTTCTCTCTGTCTCTCTCTCTCACTGTCCACTCTGCCTGTCAAAAAAAAAAAAAAAAAAAAAGCTTCCTGTGGGGCCAGCATCCCATACGGGAGCACTAATTCAAGTCCCAGCTGCTCTGCTTCCGATCCAGCTTCCTGCTAAAGTGCGTGGGAGGCAACAGGGATGGCCCAAGAGCTTGAGTCCCTGCCACTATGTGGGAGACCTGGATGGAGACCTGGATGGAGTTCCAGAATCCTGACTTCAGGCTTGCTGAGCCCCAGCTGCCGTGGCCCTTTGGAGAGTGAATCAGTGTACAGAAGATTCTCTCTAACTCTACCTTTCAACTAAATAAATAAATCTCTTTTAAAAAATAAAATCCTTGCGTGTATCAGAGTGTAACAGGCTGTTGTGGAGCCAAGGCGAAGCTGCCAGAGTTGGCAAACCACAAAGCATTTTGCCAATGCGAGGATTTACGCACAGCCTCGTCTCATCTCAGAGAAACTCAGTGCAGCGAGAAGTACCTGAAGGGGCCAGCGCTGTGGCATAGTGGGTAAAGCTACCACCTGCAGTGCCGGCATCCCATATGGGCACCAGTTCAAGTCCTGGCTGCTCCACTTCCAATCCAGCTCTCTGCTATGGCCTGGGAAAGCAGTAGAAGATGGCTCAAGTGCTTGGGCCCCTGAACCTGCATGGGAGTCTTTGGGGAAGAAAACTCATGGCTCCTGGCTTTGGATCGGCCCAGCTCCGGTTGTTGCGGCCATCTGGGGAGTGAACCAGCAGATGGAAGACCTCTCTCTGTAATTCTGCCTTTCAAATAAATAATAGTAAATAACTCTTAAAAAAAAAAAAAAGAAACATAGCTGAAGACATGTTTTACAAAAGCGTCATTCATTGGTTCTGTAACTTTAATAAGCCCTCATCAGTGAGATATGACAGATTAGCTAAAGCTACAGGGGTCAGTGGAAATTTCAGCATGGACTAAATCTATGATGATAACAAACAAGAATGCTGGTTCTTTCGTTCTTTCCTTTCTTTCTTGGAAATTCCTGGTTGGCTCAGCTTAGTTAATAAACTCTGTGCTTGGTTCTGAGGAGTCAGCTACTTAGCCTGGCCAGGAGCCAAAGAAAGGACAACAGGTGGTGGGGACAAGAACCCCCAAATCTGCCGCCTGAGCCAGGTTCCACACCAGGAACATACAAGCGGACAGGGCACAGTCTGACCCCAAATTAATGCTCCACTTTCCAGGCATTTCTGAAAAGAGAAGCAGCTCAAGAGAGATGAGTGGCTTCTGCCCTCTGACGACAGCAGGGCAGGGCACAAATGCACTTGGGGTGCCCAAGGCCGGGCACTGACACTAGCGCTGGGGGTGTCCCGAGCTCGGGCTTGGTGCCAGGTGCTGTTCCAAGCGCTTCATACGCGGGACTCGTTCGGCCTTTGGGGCGACTCTGTTAGGTTGGTGCTATTAGTGCTCCTTTACAGAGGAGGAAACTAACGAAGCACGCAGGGGATAATATTTAGTTAAAAGACCCCCTGGCCCCTGCCACCTCTCGCTCAGTTCCTGTGGCAAGGGCAGGGTGCCCTGGGGATCTTATGCAAACCTTGGCGGGGCGGGGCCAGCAGCAAACCCAGGATCCGGAGTGGTGTTCTGTCTTCCCCCGCTTCCTTTCCCACCCACCGGGTCTGTAAGGGGCCCAGGACTCCCTGTGTGGTGTCAGCCCCAAGTTTCTTTCTTTTTGCCTCTGTAAACAAATAGCAGGGGAGTTTACTGGGAGGGTTAAAGGAGGTGGTACCCTGGAGAGCTGAGCCTGGCTCAGGAAGGGTAATAATAATATTTTCTTCCTGTGCCGTCTGGGGCTTGGCAGACACACGCCAGTCACGGGGAGGCGAGTGCACGGGCGAGCAGAGCAGGCTGAGCCCGGAGGGCCCCAGGGCCCGCTGCAGGGAGGCAGGGCTTGCGGAACCTGCAGCACCCCACGGCGCCAGGCACACTGAGGTGGAGCAGCCCGCCCGTCCCTGCCCCTAGAGCTGGTCTCTGAGGTCCAGATCTCCCCGCTCACAGGCTAGAACGCTTCCCGCAAGCTGCTCTGCCTCCCCGTGCCTCAGTTTCCACGTCAGGGGAAGGGGACAGTAACAGGACCCCTGCCAGCGCCTCGGAGCGGGGAACATTTGGCTGACAGGCGGGAGTTCTTAGAAGAGGACCTGGCGACTGGGGAGTGCAGGTGCTCCTGCCACCCCGCTGCCACGCGAGGTTGGACCCTGCGGGAATCCGCCCCGCGGGAGGGCGCGGCTCCCACCATCAGCGCGCGTGTGGAAAGGGAGGACTCTGAGTTTGGATCAGGACGGGGGATCCTGACGAACTCTGTTTCCTGCATGTCGGCGGGACCTCCTGTCTGGTTTCTCAGGGGCGAACATGCAGGACAGACTTTTCTAGAAGGATGTGGGGGGAGCTCCCGGAGGAGGAGGGAGGGAAAGTGGAGGGAAACAGGAGGGGGCTTAGGAAGGGCCCAGACCTCCAGGGTCACAGGGGTGTGTGGGCGCCGGGCTGGCCTGGAGCCGCTTTGAGGGGCAGGGCAAGTGCAAGGCCTCTCTGAAAAACCGGGTCGGCCAGATTTCTCAGCTGCTTCATGCCATGGACATCGTCTTCCAGTCACATTTTTAAACGTGTAACTGCGGAGAACCCAAAACTACCGTGGTATTAGGGGAACAAATTGGGGACGTGATGCCTGTGCTTTTTGGTTAGCTGGTTAAGTAACAGGATTTGTAAGTTACAGGATTAATAGCCTGTAGTTACCACTGTCATTCCGCAGTACAGATGGGTGTAAACAGTATTTGAAAAATTTCTAATGAACTATGAAAATATGGGAAGTCGCCACCGATGCATCGAAAATGTACATTATGAAAAGCTGCCTGGATTTCCAAAATGTTTTGTTCCCCAGACTCTTAATTCCATTTTTTTCTGTGAAATTTCTAAAGTCCCTTCCCATCTGTGATGGCTTTTAGGGATGAAATCACAGGAACCGCTGTAGGAAATGCCGGATTTCTGCAAAAGATTGGAAGAAATAAAAGTGAAAATGTCCCCCCGCTCGGGATCGCCCCGATTTAACGTGGGGACCTTTGCTATGCACTTTGTAAGCAGTCGATGGTTCACGATTACCTGAAAAAAACACGGGACGTGCTGGTGAGTGTCCGGCTCGTTCTCTTTTACCCAGACCAGAAACAAACCCCCTGTGAGGACCACCTAGAAAAGTGCATGACTTCATGTGTGGAGGGATCGAGCCCAGCGAAGCGGGATGCTGGGCTTCGCGGCCAGTCCAGGCGCGGGAGCCCACAAACTACACCTGTTGGGACCGCGGAGGTCGCCGCGTCGGCGGGGACAGGACCCCTGGCCACTGCTCAGCTGGGTCTGCAGGCTCCCCACACGGGGTTCAGCAAAGGCGGCGGTGACTGGGTACTTCCCTGGGGGCGGCCCTCCCAACCCTCATGCAGCCAGGAGGAGGGTGTATTTCAAAGACTCACAGGGACTTCTGGAAGCGGCGTGTGACAGACGAGCGCGCTAATAGTCCGGCAGCCCGGTCCTGGTGGAATAATAAAAAGCGTAACCAGGCTCTATTGCGACCGCGGCAGGACTCGAACCTGCAATCTTCTGATCCGAAGTCAGACGCCTTATCCATTAGGCCACGCGGCCGCCCGGTAACAAGCTGCCTGTACGCGACCTAAAATGTGTTATTACAGCCTAGCCGCCAGCTCGGGAGCGGCCCACAGGCTTCTTGAGAAGGGGAGCCTGGCCCTGGGCTTCCTGGTTCCGTAGGGAGGGCCCGCCCGGAAGTCCCCCTGCTTCCCCCGCGGGAGGACCGTTCCATTGGTGGCTCTCCTATTGGCTGCGCTGGGAGTCTCCCGCCTGCCTCTTGGTAGCCGCGGGACCCAACCGGGCGCAGACGGGAAGTTGCGGCTGCCAGCGGGGCGTCCTGGCCGGCTGCAGGCCGCACGCTAGCCCGAGGCTGCGCAGGCCGCGCGAAGGGAGACGCCGCGTCCTCAGCTTGGGGTCAGGGGGCCCGCAAACCGGGAAGCAGCAGGAGGCCCGAGGTTTCCGGCGGGTCTGCGAGGGAGGCCGGGTCGCTGGGGGGCGGTGCGGCCCCACGCTCTCCACTCGGGGAGCAGGGCCCGGAGCGGGGCGGCGGCTCGTGGCAGGGCGCCGGGTGCAGGCGGGCTGCCGGGCGCGGGGGCTGCTCGGCGCGGGGGCAGCCGCCGACACCCCCTGCACGGCTCCTGCAGTCAGCGGGGCCGCGGTCGGGTTCCCCAGGAGTGGTGGCCCAGTCGGTGGGTTCGAATCCAGGCGCTGGATCCTAAGGGTTGCCGGGCTCTCAGGCCGCGGCGGTCTATGACGGCCCCTTTCATTGGCCGCGGCGACACATGCACCCGGCGTCACTGGGACCCCAAAACCCCATTTTACAGAGCAGGAAACCGGGGCCTAAGGAGCCTGCCCAAGGTCACGCAGTTCGTGGGGGCCAGAAGCAGGGGTCAAGCTGGCGCTGTCCCACTGCGGAAAATGCTCTTAACGGCCGCCCGCAGCTTCGCCAAGTTCACTGGCGCACCTGTGTGGACCTGTTTGCTCGGGGAGGGTATTGGTATTCCCAGGATTGGCTGAGGCTTTGCAGCCTTCAAGTCCTGCCCCGGGAGTGATGGCCGGGTACCCCATGTAATACCTGTGTGAGTGCATACATGCGCTTTGCCATCTGTCTCCTTTAGGATTCGTGGGTTGAAGGCAGGCATGATCAGACCCATTTCACGGATGGGAAGGCAGAGACGGGACGCGTCTCTCTCCAAGGCTCACAGCCAGTGAACGCAGCCAAGCTGGAGCCCAAAGCCAGGCGCCCCGACTCCGAGCGGGGGGCTTCCTGTACCCACCATGAGCCTGAGCCGCTTGCTTTGGAGGAAGGTGGCCGGAGCCGCCGTCGGGCCAGGGCCGGTTCCAGCTCCCGGCCGCTGGGTCTCCAGCTCCGCCCACGTCCCCGTCCCCAGCGAAGGGCAGCCGTCGCCGCCACGAGTGCCATCTTCGGAAGGCGGCCAGCTGCGGTACAACGCGTTGCACATCCAGATGCTCTCCAGAGGGCTGCACGAGCAAATCTTCGGGCGCGGAGGGGAGATGCCCGAGGAGGCCGCCGTGCGCCGCAGCGTGCAGCACCTGCAGGAGCACGGGCTCTGGGGGCAGCCAGCCACGCCCTTGCCGGACGTGGAGCTGCGCCTACCGCGCCTCTACGGGGACAACCTGGACCAGCACTTCCGCCTCCTGGCGCAGAAGCAGAGCCTCCCCTACCTGGAGGCGGCCGACTCGTTGTTGCGGGCGCAGCTGCCCCCCCAGCCCACGAGCTGGGCCTGGGCGGAGGGCTGGACCCGGTACGGCCCAGAGGGGGAGCCCGTCCCCGTGGCCGTCCCCGAGGAGCGGGCCCTGGTGTTCGACGTGGAGGTCTGCTTGGCAGAGGGAACTTGCCCCACGCTGGCGGTGGCCATATCCCCCTCGGCCTGGTAAGTAGGGGCCGCGACAGGGACGTTAGCTTGCACAGGGCCCGGCTTCATAGTGTGGGTCAGTGACCATTTACTGAGCGCCTCCTCCTGGGTGCTGGGTGCTCACCTAGGGACTGCTGGGGTGGTGGGGAGCTAAAAGGACTTAGCCCCTGCTTCCTCGCGCTCACCTTCTGGTGGGAAGACGCGGGCAGTGAACAGACCCCAGAGCAGGGAGAGCTGCCAGGAGGGGCCGTGCAGGAAATCACTTCTGAGCTGTGCTGGAGACAACTGGGGGCCGCTTGAGATGCCCGAGATTTGGTGCCTTCACCTCCTCCCCCCAAGAGCCTCATGGGAAGTTAGTCTGCAAAGACATGTAGACAGTTTTTCTAACTGGGGATAACACTGGCTATTTCGGGAGAGATTTCCCTTTGTGGGAACTGCCCCAGGCAGCCTAAAGGCGTTCAGCATCCCCAGCCTCTAGCTGATATTTTGGCCCCAAAACAGATCTAGCCAATCTTTCTTTCCTTTTTTTATTTTTTTGACAGGCAGAGTGGACAGTGAGAGAGAGAGAGACAGAGAGAAAGGTCTTCCTTTGCCGTTGGTTCACCCTCCAATGGCTGCCGCTGCCGGCGCGCTGCGGCCGGCGCACCGCGCTGATCCGAAGGCAGGAGCCAAGTGCTTCTCCTGGTCTCCCATGGGGTGCAGGGCCCAAGCACTTGGGCCATCCTCCACTGCACTCCCTGGCCACAGCAGAGAGCTGGCCTGGAAGAGGGGCAACCGGGACAGAATCCAGTGCCCCGACCGGGACTAGAACCCGGGATGCCGGCGCCGCAAGGCGGAGGATTAGCCTAGTGAGCCGGGCTGTCTTGTCTTTCAATCACGAATAATTTTTATGTTATGGCTTCACACATAGCTGGAGTCCTGGGTCTTGGTTACAGCTGTGGCTTTTTATTGTAGCTAAGGTCCCTGTCATCACTCCAGCCTCATGTATTTGGCCATTCTTTAGCTTTTTCTTCTTCGTCTTCTTTTTTTTTTTTTCTTTTTTTTTTTAAGATTTATTTATTTACTTAAAAGGCAGAACAACAGAGAGAGAGGGACGTACAGAGATCTTTCCTCTACTGGTTCACTCCCCACACGGCTGCAGTAGCCATGCTGAAAGCCAGGAGCCTGGAACTCCATCCTGGTGTCCCACATGGGTGCAGGGGCCAAGCACTGGGCCATCATCCCCTGCTTTCCCAGGTGCATTAGCAGGGAGCTGGATCGGAAGCGGAACAGCTGGGACTCAAACGGGCAGTCTGAGGTGGGATGCTGGCACCACAGGCGCTGGCCCCGCCCGCTGCGCCACAGCGCTGGCCCCTTCCTCGTTATTTTTAAGGGCTCTCCCATGCTGAGTTAAAAGGGAGGGGTTTTCAGCTTGAGTCCCTTGGCTTTTCCCACTGTTTGCAGTGTGAGATTTTGCTGGCTTTAAAACTAGGATCCTTTTTCTTATATCCCCCCCCGCCCCGCCCCCTGTGGAAACTAGTTCTATGTTGAAACGGTTGAGGCAGAAAACCCTCCTCCCTTCCGTAAGGCCGAGGGAGCGCCTTCACAGCTGTGTTGGCCACACACGCGTCGTCACTCGCTCTGACGCTGGAAGGGCCTTGGCCATTTGGAATAACCTGTGGCTCTGGGGCCATGTGGCTCTGGAGTCAACGGCAGCCTTGTCCTGGATGGGTGGCAGGCCCCGCCCCTTCCGCCGCCCCAGCACAGGCATCTGCGCTTTCTCCGTCTTGCACTTCCCTGTTTGCTCGCTTAGGGTGGCCGTGGCTGTGGCCGTGGCCGTGGCTGTGAGGGCTGTGAGGGCTGTGATTTGTCTTTGTCCCTCAGAATTTTGGCAGCCATGAGACGATTCATCCTGAACGTGTGCGCAGTGTTTGCCATTTCCATTTTTCCCATTTTCAATGAAAAAATCCACTTTGGGTCCTGCTGTCACCACCTGGCCCCTTTATTGGCACTTTGAGCAGGGCTGTTTGGACTTACAGACACAAAGAGCAGTCATGTTCACAGAAACCCCACAGACCAAGATGCACACTCTGGACATTGGTCTCCAGTTTTACCCCCAGCACACGGGCGCCCTCCCTGTCCGCTAGCGCTCGGGGGTGGGAGCACCCCGTGGCATCCTTTGTGTCCCTAGACACAAGTGCAGGACCTGGCCCGTGGTGGTAGGCGTGCAGTGGGTGATGTGGAGTGGGAGTCCAGTGCCCCCATGGTGAACCTGCCCCCCCCCCCCCAGGTATTCCTGGTGCAGCCGGCGGCTGGTGGAAGAGCGCTACTCCTGGACCAGCCAGCTGTCGCCGGCTGACCTCATCCCCCTGGAGGTCCCTGCCAGTGCCGGCAGCCCCACCCAGCGGGACTGGCAGGAGCAGCTAGTGGTGGGGCACAATGTGTCCTTCGACAGAGCCCACATCCGGGAGCAGTACCTGATCCAGGTAAGGTTCCTGGGGCTGACTGCAGGCGGCTGGCCAGGAGCCCTGCTGTCAGCGTTAGGGAGGGTGTTGCCTTCTGGGCAGTGTCTCTTTGGGGCAGCTGTTCCCCAGCCCTGTCTCTGGTCTCTGGGCCCAGCTGTGTGTCCCCATCACAGAGTAGGAGAGGCCCTCACCTGTGTGGTGTTTTAGAGCCTGGCATGGTCTTGGAGCCTCTGGGCCACAGCCTGAGCTCACGTCCCGCCTCAGCCGCCAGCTAGCCGCTAGGGCTCCTTAAGCTTTCCAGGCCTCAGTTGGCTTTACTGTAAGAGGAGCTTATAGGATTATTAGGAGGGCTTGAACAGCACACACAGGTAAAGCAGTAGAACCGGGCCCGGCATGTAATAATGGCGTTTCTTCACTGTGTGAGAGTGCTTCGTCACTGTGGCTTTGGAGTAGCACTGCGAGACAGGTGGGGTGGGCGAGGGCAACCTGAGTGTGAGGTGCTGAGCTCAGGCAGCCTTGCTGACTGCCCTGGGCCATGGAGCTTGGGGGGGGGGCGGGCGGCCTGGTGGGGCTGGCTTGACACCGCTGCTGCAGTGGCGGGCCGGCCCCTCAGCTGCCCCCCGCCCCAGGGCTCCCGCATGCGCTTCCTGGACACCATGAGCATGCACATGGCCATCTCAGGCCTGAGCAGCTTCCAGCGCAGTCTGTGGATGGCAGCCAAGCAGGGCAAGCACAAGAGCCAGCTCGCTACACAGCGAGCTCAGAAGTCCCGGAGCAAAGCCACTGGCCCAGCGGTGAGAACACGCTGTGGGTGGGCAGCGTCCTGGAACCCCACCCCATGCCACCCCTCCTGCTGGGCTTGAGGCCAGGCTGTCCTGCGTTCCTTGCTCTGGCCCCCAGATCTCATCCTGGGACTGGATGGACATCAGCAGTGTCAACAACCTGGCGGACGTGCACAGCCTCTACGTGGGGGGGCCTCCCTTAGAGAAGGAGCCTCGAGAACTGTTTGTCAAGGGCAGCATGAAGGACATCCGGGAGAACTTCCAGGTACGCGCTGCGGCAGATCCGCGCTGCCCTGCAGGTGGGGTGGGGCGGCTGTCCACCCCGTGTCCTCCTGTCCCCTCGTGCAGGCCCTGATGCAGTACTGTGCCCAGGACGTGTGGGCCACTCACCAGGTCTTCCAGCAGCAGCTTCCCCTCTTCCTGGAGAGGTGAGAGGTCACCTGTGGGGACTCCCTGGGGCCCAGCGGGTTCCTGGCACTGCTGTGACCAGGTGTTGCTACTTCTTTGTCAGGCTGGGGACATCAGCCTTTCTAGCTGAAAGAATGGAGCCCTTCTGGGTGCATCGGTCACCTTGTCCCTGGACTGTGGCTTTGTGCAGAGGCCCTGGAGGAGAGGGCGGGGGGTGCATGCTAGCATTCCTTACCCCGGTCCTGCTGTATTCGGTGCCTTCTCTACACCCAGATCCCGTGCTGAGGGTGGAACAGACACCCTGCCTGTGTTTTAGTGAGTCAGGTCGTGTGACGTGTCAGCCCGATCTCGGGCAGCTCTGGCCCGTCCTCTCCTCACCTGGCCTTGGGCAGGTTACTTGGTTTTTCTTTCTCGGTGTTCTTGTCTGAGAAACATACACAGATATACTCAACTAGCCCAGCTGTGGGGTTCATGGTTGCTCTGTGGTGTGCATAGGTTGCTGTGTGTATAGGTTGTGTATAGGGTTGCTGTGTGTATAGGGTTGCTGTGTGTATAGGTTGTGTATAGGGTTGCTGTGTGTATAGGTTGCTCTGTGGTGTGTATAGGGTTGCTCTGTGGTGTGTATAGGGTTGCTCTGTGGTGTGCATAGGTTGTTGTACATAGGGTTGCTGTGTGTATAGGCTGTTGCGTATAGGGTTGCTGTGTGTATAGGCTGTTGTGTATAGAGTTGCTGTGTGTATAGGTTGCTCTCTGGTGCGTACCGTGCCTGGCAATCATTCAGTGACCTGTAATCCCCACAATACCTCTGAGGAGAGAATACTGCTACTAAGGTTTTATGGATGGAGAAACGGAGGCTCAGATGTGAGGTGCCTTTCCTCCGCTAGGTGGCAGCAGCGCTGCCTGACTTTAGAGCTGTTACTGTGGGTGGTTGGGTTGAACTTGGCCAAGTGGCTCAGGGTTTAGGCCACAGCCTTGACTCCTGTGATCATTCGTGTCAGTCTCTGGTTTTTGCCTGCAAGGTGTCCACACCCGGTGACTCTGGCTGGCATGCTGGAGATGGGCGTCTCCTACCTGCCTGTCAACCAGAACTGGGAGCGGTACCTGGCAGAAGCCCAGAGCACCTATGAGGAACTGCAGCGGGAGATGAAGAAGTCGCTGATGGATCTGGCCAATGACGCCTGCCAGCTGCTCTCGGGGGAAAGGTAGCCAGGGTTTGGGCAGGCAGGGAGCAGGCAGGGAGGAGGCCTGGCCATCGGCTCGGCCTCAGCTCTGCACCGGTGAACCGGCTCTGCAGGTATAAGGATGACCCCTGGCTCTGGGACCTGGAGTGGGAGCTGCAGGAGTTCAAGCAGAAGAAGGCAAAGAAGGTGAAGAAGAAGGAGCCAGCCACAGCCAGCAAGTCGCCCACCAAGGGGGCTGGGGCCCCTGGGGATCCCATGGACGAGGAAGGTGGGAACGTGGGTGGGAGGTGGGTGGGGTCCACCCGGGGAAAATGCCAGGACCTAGGGTTACTTGGGAAGGGTTGCCCCTGCCTTCTGGGGATGAGGGGTCCGGAGAGTGTCTTGTTGGGAGGCCCTGGTCCCAGCTGTCCCCTTGCCGTCCTGCACAGACCCTGGCCCCCCCAGTGAGGAGGAGGAGTGTCAGCGAGATGTCACAGCCCGAGCTTGCTTGCAGCAGCTGAAGGACACCACGGAGTTCCTGCCCAAGCGACCCCAGCACCTTCCTGGACACCCAGGGTGAGTGGAGCATCTGCCCGGGCGCCGCCCTCGCGGCCCCGTGTCTGCGCTGGAGCACAGAGGCAGGGTGCCCGTGCGCACCTGGCGGCCTGCTGCCGTTCCCACTCCATCTTCCGGCCCTGCCATCACTGACCCAGCAGGCACGGTGCTTGCACAGGGTGCTGGGCACCTGCTGTGTGCTGGCCCCTGGCGGGCACCAGGGGACAGGTAGGAGCTTTTAGCCTTGGGAAAGCCAGGTGCGTGGAGCAGTCAGCGCAGCGTGGTGTTTATGTCCATGGTGAGACAGAGTGAGCAGTGAGGAGGCAGTTCTGTCGGCGGTGGAACAGAGCAGCTGGTGTGAACGGGGTGCTGACGTTGCACTTGTGTGACCCGAGAGTGCCCCTCTCCCCGGTTGCGGTCACAGCCCCGGTGAGCAGCTGCTGGTGTGTCTCCAGACAGTGGCAGGCCCGAGGGTGGGGGGTGCAGACGTGCCCCCATTTGTCCCGTCTTGCCCTGGATGAAGTGGGGCTTGGGAGGGAGCTCAGCCCTGGGCTGAGGTGTGCTTGCTGGTCCTGGCTTCTGAGCGTTCAGTGGGACGGACATAGAGGGTCTTTCCTTTTGAGATACTTTAATTATTCTAGGGGATTCCATGGGGGTCCCGACCAGAACACTCCAGGGGAGGAGACAGTGACTGTAGGCTGAGGTCATCAGAAAGTCCTGGGCCTTTGAGGGTGGGTGGGACACATGGGAGAGACCCCCCCTGCCACGTCTCCCTCACCACCATGACACTGCTCTTTGTGGTGCTGCGTAGGTGGTACCGGAAGCTCTGTCCTCGCCTAGATGACCCTGCCTGGACCCCGGGCCCTAGCCTTCTCAGCCTGCAGATGCGGATCACCCCCAAACTCATGGCACTGACCTGGGATGGCTTCCCTCTGCACTACTCAGAGCGTCACGGCTGGGGCTACCTGGTGCCCGGAAGGCGGGACAACCTGGCTAAGGTGCCAGTGGGCAGCACCCTGGAGGTGGCAGGGGTGCCCTGCCCCTACAGGTGAGGCTCAGGCTCAGGCTCAGGCTTTGGGGGAAAGGCGCTGGAGCCTGGGGCTCTCTCCCCTAGCTGGGGAAATCAGTGAGAAGAGGTTGAGTCGGTCTTCCAAGGCTACCCTGACCCTGTGGCCTCAGAGACTCGGGGGCAGTTGGGACATTCAGAGTGGGGGGGCCACTGAGGCCGGCCTGTGGGGCCCAGTGGCACAGCTGCCTGCAGAGAGCATGCAGAGACGGGGAGCTGGGCGGGCTGGCTTTTTGGGGGAGTGTAATTTGAGCGCCAGTGAAATAAACCTTTCGCAGCTTCCCTCGTGTGTTCCCCAAGCAGCCCTGTGAGACAGGGCGGTGATGCACATGTTGTAGCCGAGGATGCCTGGGGAAATCAGTTGACTTGAGGTCACAAACCCTGGCTCTGGACAGGCGTGTGCTGGGGTAAGCAGCGGCCCAGAATTTACAGTCCTGGCTCCGACGGGCAGTCAGAGCATTGTGGACCCTGTGGATGGACAAGGCCGGAGCCACCTGGGACGGGGCCCTGGCTCCGCCGTGCTCTGCTCCCAGCGCTGCTCTTGAGCCTGCAGCTTTGTGGAGTAAGAGGAGCTTGGACCTGAGTCAGACCAGGCGTGGAACCCCAGCCCGCCACCAGTGTGCTTTGGCGTTTCCAGTTTGTCACTCCCCGTCTAAAACTCCGGGCAAGTGCTGTCCACTTTGTGCCTCAGAGTTGGTTCTGAGGAGTAAGCAATGGGAGCTGCCCAGCCAGCGCAGCACCGGTACTCAGAGGCCGCCGCTCTCTGCAGAGCCATCGAGTCCCTGTACAGGAAGTACTGCCTGGAGCAGGGGAAGCAGCAGCTGCAGCCCCAGGAGGCGAGCCTGGCCGAGGAGTTCCTGCTCACTGACAGCAGTGCCATGTGGCAGACGGTGAGACAGGCTCCGGCCTGAGCCCCAGGGAAGAGGTAGCCTTCCGGGGGTGGGGGACTGGCCTCGCTGACTCATGTACTGTGCAGGGCTGGTGGACTGGGACCCACCCAGGCCCTTGCCTCACTGCTGGGTCCCTGGGCCTACCTAGGTGGAAGAACTGGGCTGCCTAGACGTGGAGGCCGAGGCCAGGATGGAGAACGCAGGCGCTGCAGGACCAGGCCAGCCCCTGGCTCTGGTGAGAGGGGTGTCGGTCAGGGGTTTCCTGGGTGGGTGCCGGGTGGAGGGGCTTCCCTTTGCCTATGCAGCTCTTTTCTGCCAGAATTCCTTAGGTCCTGAGTGTTGGGCAGTCTTGCCCTGTCCCCAGGCGGCCCCACCTGAACTGGAGGCCAAGGAGGAAGCTGAACCTCATGGCCTCTTGTCAGTTCTAAGCTTACCTGCTCATAGTGTCAGCCCCTTCTCCCACCCGTGCCCCATGGCCCTTGCTGAGTTCAGGCTGGAGCAGGGCCTGACGTGGGTGTGTGGCCCCCACAGAGTGCTGCTGGTGGCTGCAAAGCCAGCCCGCCCATCTATCACCATGGCAACGGACCTTATGACGACGTGGACATCCCCGGCTGCTGGTTTTTCAAGTTGCCTCACAAGGTGTGTGTCCTGGTTCCTGGCCTGTCCTGCGGTGACCCCACTGTGCAGCTTGCACAGGGACTCAGACCAGGAGACCGTCCTTGTAGTGGTGGGGCAGAGTGTGACTTTGGGCAAATGCTGCTCTCTGAGCTTCCGTTTCTCTTCTGAAAAGTAGGTACTAAGGGACACAGTGTAGAATTCAATGCTGCAGGGCGTGTCAGGTGTCCAGCACCACATCTGGACGCGATAGCTTCTGTTGACTGGTAACAGCTGTATGGGAGAGCCAGGGGTGTGTGATGCAGCTGGGGATTTGCCCTAGATTGCTAGAGGTTTGGGCTCAGTGTCGGGAGGAGCCCCGCAGTGTCGGGAGTCCTGCGGTGCCTCCCCACCAGGGTCTGCCAGCTGACTCCAGCCCCTGCTGCGTTTGCCTTCTGCAGGATGGTAACAGCTATAATGTAGGCAGCCCTTTTGCCAAGGACTTCCTGCCCAAGATGGAGGATGGTACTCTACAGGCTGGCCCGGGAGGCGCCAGTGGGCACCGGGCCCTGGAGATCAACAAGATGATTTCTTTCTGGAGGAATGCCCATAAACGTATCAGGTGAGTCTCTGTGGGAGGGAGGGCAGAGAAAGTCCTGCCCGTACCCCAGGCTAGGTTTCTGCAGCCCGTGGTCTTTCCCCCTTTCCTCCCTGGGTCTCCTGATGCAGTCTGGGTTGCCAGAGAGACAGCGTGGCTGTGATCCTGAGACCTGACTGCTTGTCCTGGTGCCGGGGACCTCAGGCAGGTCTCTTAACCTCCTCAGCTTTAGTTTCCCTGCTGACTTAGCGTGGCACTGAAGGACTCTGATGGCCCCTTCCAGCTTTGCCAGAACCACCTGGTGTAACTGCTAGGGCGTTGGATGTGGCTGACCCTTGGGGGACTGATGGTTTTTGAGCCCTGTTAGGGGCTGGGAGCAGGGTCTTGGAGTCTGCGAATGGCAAATGGACTCGTCTTGAAGACCACATCCACGCCAGGCGGTTGAGGCTACCAGCATACTCTTGTGACGGGTCCATACGGAAAGAGGCAGTGGCTTGAGACACCAGGAGAGGGGCGGACGCTCCTTAGAGGCTTGCACAGTCCCTAGCTGGTTTATGTCCCTGCTGGTTGTGCTTTGAGCCCCAGTCCTTGGCTGAGCCATGGCCTACCCGGAGTCAAATTAGTAGCAAGAAGGTTGAGGACTGCAGCCCTGAGGTACGGGCCATGGTGGGATGACGGCGGGCTCTGCTCCCTGGCGCTGGGCTGAGTCCGATTGTCCCCACAGCTCCCAGATGGTGGTGTGGCTGCCCAGGTCGGCTCTGCCCCGTGCTGTGACCAGGTATGGCCTGCTGAGAGGTTGTGGGAATAGAACTGAGTGGGGAAGATCCTAGGACCAAAGCAAGTTGCTGAGACTCATCTCCCTGCACTCCAGGCACCCCAGCTACGATGAGGAAGGCCACTATGGGGCCATTCTGCCCCAGGTGGTGACTGCTGGTACCATCACCCGCCGGGCTGTGGAGCCCACATGGCTCACTGCCAGCAACGCCCGAGTACGTGTCCTCTGCGTCTCCAGTCTCTGCCTTTCATCTCCTAGGTGTCTAGGTCTGGGACCTTCAAGTGCCTTGAGGGCTCTGCATGGGGAAAGAACACAAGATGAGGGTCAGGCAGGGCTTAGTTCAAATCTGGCTTCGAGCCGGCGCCGCGGCTCACTAGGGTAATCCTCTACCTGCGGCACTGGCACACCAGGTTCTAGTCCTGGTTGGGGCGCCGGATTCTGTCCCGGTTGCTCCTCTTCCAGTCCAGCTCTCTGCTGTGGCCCGGGAGTGCAGTGGAGGATGGCCCAAGTGCTTGGGCCCTGCACCCGCATGGGAGACCAGGAGAAGCACCTGGCTCCTGGCTTTGGATCAGCGCGGTATGCCAGCTGCAGTGCGCCAGCCTCAGTGGCCTTTAGGGGGTGAACCAACGGAAAAGGAAGACCTTTCTCTATCTCACTGTCCACTCTGCCTGTCCAAAAAAAAAAAAAAAAAAAAAAATCTGGCTTCGTTCCTTCAACAGAAGTGCCCTGGTCATCTGCTCCTGGCCGCACAGGGACAAGGATAATAGCCACGACTGTTGTGGCGTTCAGATGAGGTTCTGTGGGTAAAGGGCCAGGTGTAGCGCCTTGTCGCCCCACCGCTGACAGGCGGTTGTCTGTGGAACTGGGGAGTGTGGAGCAGTGCTGTCAGGTGTTCTGTAAAGCTGTCCCCAGAGGAAAGGCCCTAGCACCTTCTCCGTCAACTCTGGCTCCAGAAGTGGGGGGTAGGACCGTCACTTGGGAATCTAGGAAGGCCTGACCTCGTTCTCCCTGCAGCCTGACCGAGTAGGCAGTGAACTGAAGGCCATGGTGCAGGCCCCACCTGGCTACGTCCTCGTGGGTGCTGACGTGGACTCCCAGGAGCTGTGGATCGCAGCCGTGCTGGGAGACGCTCACTTTGCCGGCATGCATGGTGAGCAAGAGTGGTGCTGGGGCAGGGGCGAGGCAGCCCCGCCTCTTGGGGCCCAGGTGGCTGAATAGTGTTTGTGAGCTTCCCTTCTTGTGTCCTGTTCTGCAGGCTGCACGGCCTTTGGCTGGATGACGCTGCAGGGCAGGAAGAGCAGGGGCACGGATCTCCACAGTAAGACAGCCAGCACGGTGGGCATCAGCCGCGAGCACGCCAAAGTCTTCAACTACGGCCGCATCTATGGGGCTGGGCAGCCCTTTGCCGAGCGCCTGCTAATGCAGTTCAACCATCGGCTCACACGGCAGGAGGCGGCCGAGAAGGCCCAGCAGATGTACGCCGCCACCAAGGGCCTCCGCCGGTGAGGCTCCTCTCCTGACCCATGGCAGCCCTCAGGACCTCGGGCCTGCCGCAGTGCGCTTTCCTGCGCCCATCTCACTGCTGCCATGGCCAACTCCAGGGTGGTGTGTCCCTGGAGTTGTGACGCTCGCTTTATGGTCAGCCTTAACGTTCTCGTGGGGATACAGCTGCACATCTGCATGTTGTCAGCAGCAGTCATGCAGAGGTTGCCCTCGGCGCCTCCAGGGAACGAGAGCAAGCGGAGTGGGCAGAGCTGACAGGAGGGTGCTGTGGGCAACTGGGAGGTGTAGGCTGATTATGGTAGAGGAGAAGGCCTCAGTGACAGGCTTTCCGTTCACCAGCCTGGCTGGCAGGTTAGTTTGCTTCGATGGTTCTACCCACCATGTGCTCAACACCCTGGCAGATTAGTCAGTGAGAGAGGAGAGGTACGTTTACAGCTTTCTTAGGCATAATCTACATGACAAACTGTAATTTAACTGGCAGACTCACTGTGGGGCCTGACCTCCTCGTGGAATGAGAACGTGTCATCAGGGCAGGAAGGGGTGCTGAGTGCTGTCCAGAGCAGATGGGTAGGTAGTGCCTCCCATGTGTGGTGGGAGGTGAGGCTTATACTGCAGTGTGTTGGTGGAGGCCCACGTGGTGGGGAGCAGGTCCTCTAACCAGGTAAGTGACATGGCCTTAGTCTTTGGGGGACAGCCTGGTGACAGCAGCAGGTTGGACTGAAGTTGGGGAATCAAGGTCAGTGGGAATTGAGAACGGGAAGCCATGCCCGGCTTCTACCACGTTCTACCATTTTCTGCGTCTCTAAAGCCTCTCCTGCTCTAAGTATTAGCACATCCTTGTCCACTCTAAATCTGGAGTGACAGGTCTGTCTAGCTGCCTGTTGAACAAGGCACTTGTAGGTAAATGGGCAGTTGTGTCCAAGGCATTAGGACAGTAAAAACAGTGATGGCCCTTGTGTTGGGGGGGGGGTCTTTGTCCTCTATTGGGCTATCATGGTAGACCCCAACTTCTGTGGCCCCAAGTGTGGGTTTGGTCAGGGTTGTACCCCTCCCTAGCTGCATGACTCCAGCAAGTCACTTAGCTTCTCTGAGCCTTCATCTCTGAACTGAAGCCTGTAGGGGACAGGCGTGTAACCCCATGGTGGTTTTAGAAAGTTGAGTGAGATGATGTGTGAACGCTGTTGGCAGAGAAGGCAGTGCCCTGGGAACAATGGTGGTGTTGTTACCCAGGTATCGGCTGTCAGAAGAGGGCGAGTGGCTGGTGAGGCAGTTGGACCTATCTGTGGACAGGACTGAAGATGGCTGGGTTTCCCTGCAGGATCTGCGCAAGATTCAGAGAGCAGCTTCCAGGAAGTGAGGACCTTCTGTGTGTTTCAGATGGAGGGAGGGGCCTGGGCTGACTCCAGAAAAGCTGGGATGCTTCGGTTTTTAGCTGAGATACTGAAAGACAAAGCCTGCCCCTGTTCCTGCAGGTCGCACTGGAAGAAGTGGGAGGTGGTTGCCGAACGAGCATGGATGGGGGGCACAGAGTCAGAAATGTTCAATAAGCTGGAGAGCATCGCCATGTCCGAGACGCCCTGCACCCCGGTGCTAGGCTGCCGCGTCAGCCGAGCCCTGGAGCCCTCAGCTGTCCAGGGGGAGGTACCTCGCTACCCTTGAAACACGGGGAGGAAGGTAGAGGGCTCCCTTTGGGTCTCACCAGTGTGTACAAATGGAGCCTGAACTGAGTTTCTCCTGGGGCTTCTAACCTCTTCCCCCAGAGCTGAGTGAGCGGTGTGTAGAAGAGCCCCTCACCTGTGCCTCCCTGTATTCCCCAGTTTATGACCAGTCGTGTGAACTGGGTGGTACAGAGCTCTGCTGTGGACTACTTACACCTTATGCTTGTGGCCATGAGGTGGCTGTTAGAGGAGTTTGCCATTGATGGACGCTTCTGCATCAGCATCCATGATGAGGTTCGCTACCTGGTAAGGGAGGAAGACCGCTACCGTGCTGCCCTGGCCCTGCAGATCACCAACCTCCTGACCAGGTAAGACCACGGCCTCCCTGGCCAGGTGCTCCTGTGTAGGGTGGGAGCTCCTCGGGCCTGGCTGGGCAGTGTCGTTTTCATTTCCCAGAAATGACTGTTTCCGCTTTTATCTCTTTTTAAAAAATTTATGAAAGTCGTCCCGAGACTGGCAGGGAGTTTGTTACAGAACAGTTTAAACTGCTTCTCTAGCAACACAGCTTTCTGTTCTGAAAATCAAATGACAGAAAATGTCACAATTCAGAAAAAACAGACATGTTGTTTTTTCACGCAAAAATGTTTTCTTAGGTGCCAAAAATTTGCTTACTACAGTTAATGGGGAAACTCAAATACGCTTTTAAAAATATTCTATATATTGAGCTATATTTTCTTATAGCAAGATTCCTAGTTCACATGGATGATTAGTGATGGTACCAGTTCCATGTTGATCTGCCACTCAGAACCAGTTTGGGAACCTTGATCTATCCTGATGAATGGGTAGACAACAAATGCTTAAGGTACTCAACACTGTCACCCACTGCCCTCTTAATCATTTCCTAGGGGGTTAAGCTTAACAAAGCTAACAAAAAGTCCTTAATTATTCCTTAAGCTCCAGCCCAGTAATTCAAAGTATTTTAAAAATGTCTCAATAAAGTGTACCAAAGTGGAAAAAAAGTGTGTTGAGTCCAGCTAAGAGCACAGAAGGGAGGCCCTGCTCTAACATGTTCTTTCTCTCAGAGTGCTGAGCCCGTGCCCACAGCCAGGGCATCGCGTGAGAGGAGACTGGGTCTCTTTCAGGTGCATGTTTGCCTACAAGCTGGGTCTGAACGACTTGCCCCAGTCAGTCGCCTTTTTCAGTGCAGTCGATATCGACCAGTGCCTCAGGAAGGAAGTGACCATGGATTGTAAAACCCCTTCCAACCCAACTGGGATGGAAAGGAGATACGGGATTCCCCAGGGTGAGCAAACACATTTGATCCTCATACATGTATGATGTGAGATGGGTAGACAGGAAGTAGTCTTGGACAAAGCTGTTTGAGTTTATAAGGTGCCCTATGTCAGAGGGAGCAACATGTTTCTACAGAGCTGTTCACAGGACAGCAGAGCTTCGACTGTTCCGCCTATACCTGTTCTCAGTCACACCAGCAATGCTTAAGATTTATTACATATAGTCAAAGTGCATTCTCAGGTGAAAAACACCTGTGCTTTAAATGCCAAACAAGTAAAACAGAAAGCTTATTATCTACTTAAAATGCATCCAAGATAAACTTATCGTATCAAAAAAAAAAAAAAAAAAAAAAAGGGTGTCCTAACATGTGACAAAGTGTTCCCTGAGTTCTCTCAACCTTCCCACCCTCCTCTTTGACATGAGGCTTCTTTTCCGACACCTGAGTGCTCCTTCACGTTCCTGAGAAGGCATCCTAACCGGTTTGCACTGTCTTGCAGGTGAAGCGCTGGATATTTACCAGATAATGGAACTCACCAAAGGCTCCTTGGAAAAACGAAGCCAGCCTGGACCATAACTCTGCCGAGGCTCTGTGCTTGCTCCTGTGGAGCTTCAATGGGGGTGGGGCAGGTTCCCAAACTCAGGCTCTCAGCTGTACTTTTTGCAAAAGGACTTGCCTAAGGCCAGCTGTTTTTCAGTATCAGGACCCGCCAAGAAGATTCCTGCTCAGTGAAGGTGCAGAGGTGCAGTTATGTGTTCCGTGGGCTTAAAACAAAGATACCAACTTCAGTGTGGGATGTAGGACAAGGTGCACTGTTGCTTCTTGCGTGAAAAGGAAGCAGAAACCCCAAAGTTCACATTGATTAACTCAGGCATTTCTGTTTCTTCTTGGCTGGTTCTTTGTTCTGTCTCCCATGCTCCGTTGCAGTGCCCTAGAAGGGTAGAGAGGTAAAGCTCTAACATGCTAAATCTGCTCTGAGGCAGAGGAATAATAATTAAAAAAAAAAAAAAAAAAACCCTAACATTTTTCTTCTCATCAAAGCCTGTGTTAGTCATGCTTTCTCCCCTTTCCTACTCATGGGAGGTGATTATGTTGAAGTAAGGCAGGGCCAACTCCTTCCCTTAGGACTTCTGTTATACTGAGGACAGAATGACAGTGAAGGAGCCTTGGGCGTCAAAATGCTACATGACCCTCCTGAACTCAAACGCCAAGTAGTACAGGGAGTAGATGAGGCTGGGTGCATCAGGCCCTAGAGTGTGATACACAATCTGAAGAATACAGGTTCAAAACTTTAAGAAGCCAGAGATCCAGGGTGCTTTATATAAGAAACAAGGATGGGCCCCTGATTTGTTAATTGCATCTTGGACAAACTTAAGATGATGAGAATTTTAGGTGTTAGTGTCAAGGAAACATTTGGGCTCTGTTTCAAAGTGGTAAAACTAAAGGGTAAGGAAGAAACTGGCAGGAACCGAAGGAAGCCTGACCACACCAAGTGGCCCTGCTGTGAGGGAGGGCATGGAACAAGGGAAGGTTGTTGTCTGATTGTTAAAAAGGAAACAGGGAGGACCCACAGCAAGACTACTGTCACCACCCTCCTCCGGGAAATGACTGCCAAAAATGTACACAAGTCTGGATAGCCTCATAGGATTTTGTATAATTCCCAGTTCCTCAAGGGCCCTTAGCTTTCACCTTTGCCTGACTACCCTTGAGCCTGCCTGTCTGTTGGTACTTGCTCTTCCACTTACCTACAGCTGCCTCTCGATAGGCTGTCAACAACCAGCTAGAAAGAGTGGCTGGGGCTTACTGTGCTCTGGGCAGAAGCAGACACTAACCTCTTCATCTTCATCTTCCTCGTCCTCTCTCAGAACCATGTCCAGAATGTTCCCTTTGATCTTGAAGTCCCTTGAAGTGCTAAGCTTCATGTGCTGCATCAGGTTCACCTGTGACATGATGTAAGCACATCTCACTTGAAGGTCCTGCTGGGACAGCTCAAACCATTTTTAGTGTACCCATGATGCACTCCTCAGTTCCTATTTAAAGTAAGTACACTGCCACTTGGAAATGCATTTCCAACAGTTTCCTACTTGATGTTTGGAATCAGGCCCTCAGATCAGAAATAGCAAAGAAACTGATGGATTATAGTTTTTCTTCCCATCTGTGGTATGGTTTGCCAGTTGTCCACAGGGTAAATAGAAATGATGACAAATAATCCAGTATATTTACCTTGGATCTCTTAGAAAGGTGGATAAGAAATTTTTCATACTGTTCAATGGCAAAGATGAGGTTAGGGATTGGCTTGGTTTCCCGAAGAACTCTGGCCTATGGACAGAAGAAGATAAGACTTGAAAGTTCAGGTTTGATAGTTCTTGATGTTTTTCTGTGGAGCCAGCAGAAATGCACATGACTTTTGGGGGGTACATTAGTCTGTCAGTCAGGTGCAGTTGTACTTATATTTTGAGTCTCAAAGGACCTGAATGCCAGTTGGAATAGCACTGAGTCTTTCCATTTAAAATTCCTATTTTTGTTATCTAGACTGGATAAGGAGGACAGGACCATTTGTAGGAATTATGCTGGTTTTTTTTTTTTTTTTTTTTTTTAACATTTATTTATTTGAAAGGTAAAGACTCCACCTGCTGGTTCACTCCCTAAATGCCTACAACAACCAGTACTGGGCCCAAAGCCAAGAGCCCTTAACTCTATCTGGGTCTCCCACATGGTAGCAGGGACCCAAACACTTGGGACATTATCCCAGGCAAATTAAGAGGACGCTGGATAGGGCGCAGAGGAGCCAGGACTGAAGCCCACATTTTCACATAGTGGCTGGCTTAACAAGTTGCACCACAGCACTCATCCACTGAATTGATAAAATAAGCTCAATATTTCCTTTTTCTGATTTGTACATTTTTCCTGCTGGGATTATTCCTACCACTCTCCCATTGGAACTGTAACTTGTAGATTTTTAAAAATGTTTCATGTGTGTCTGTATATGTGTATCAGAAACCCTCAAGTCAGGGCTAGCTCTGGTGCAGCAGGGTAAGTGCTGCCTGCAGCAACAATATTCCATATGGGCACTGGTTTGAGTCCCGGCTCCTCCGCTTGTGATCCAGCTCCCTGCTAATGCTTCTAGGAAAGCAGCAGAGAATGGCCCAAGTCCTCAGGCCCCTGCATCCAAGTGGGAGATCCAGATGGACGTTCCTGGCTTTGGCCTGGTCCAGTCCTAGTCATTGCGGCCATTTGGGGAGTAAACCAGCAGATGGAAGATCAGTCTCTCACTTTCTCTGGCTCTCCTTTATAACTCTGCCTTTCAAATAAATAGATAAATAAATCTTAAAAATAAAAAACTCACAAGTGAGGACACTGTACACACTTGTTTTCACATTTTAAAAAGTATTACTGGGCCGGCGCCGCGGCTCACTAGGCTAATCCTCCGCCTAGCGGCGCCGGCACACCGGGTTCTAGTCCCGGTCGGGGCGCCGGATTCTGTCCTGGTTGCCCCTCTTCCAGGCCAGCCCTCTGCTGTGGCCCGGGAGTGCAGTGGAGGATGGCCCAAGTGCTTGGGCCCTGCACCCCATGGGAGACCAGGAAAAGCACCTGGCTCCTGGCTCCTGCCATCGGATCGGTGCGGTGCGCCGGCCGCAGCGCGCCGGCCGCGGCGGCCATTGGAGGGTGAACCAACGGCAAAGGAAGACCTTTCTCTCTGTCTCTCTCTCTCACTGTCCACTCTGCCTGTCAAAAAAAAAAAAAAAAAAAAAAAAGTATTACTTTGGCAGTAATTCTACAGCTGAACACTCAGATGGTATTTTTTCAGGCCTCTACAGTATTATCCAGTGTATATATACTATGACCTCCTTGACCAGGCCTCTGTTAATGTACATCTTAGTTACAGACACTTTGTGGAGAAATGGAATTAAAGTGTTTTTTTATCCAAAAAAGTGAAATTTACACATGGTAATACACATTTTCCATTAACTTTTTGAAGACATCCCTTGTGTGTCTAATATTATACTTTTGAATTGAAGGGCAATTCTGTATACAGGCCTTTACCATTTGTAAATTGTTACAGAATGTGTATCTCCTAACACTCCTAAGTTGTTGCCAAACTGCCCCCTTGAGAAGTTAGTATGAAGTCTTGTGTTGCCAACAATGTGCTATATATCCGCCTTCCTGCATCCTCACCATCTCTGAGATTCTTCAGGGAACACCTTTTACAGTACCAACTTTTCCTAAAAACAAAAAGGGACATCCTAGACTATTTCATTAGTTCTGTTTGAGGTCAAGATTTTCTGGTGCTTCTTGAAAAAATGTTGTTGGTTCAAAGGAAAAATAAGATGTCCTATCTCATCATACAACTCACTAGTTAAGAAGCAGTCATAGGGCCAGTGCTATGGCACAGTTGGTGAGGCCACTGCCTGCAGTGCCGGCATCCCATATGCGTGCCGGTTCGAGTCCCAGATGCTCCACTTCTGATTAAGCTCTCTGCTGTGGCCTGGGAGAGCAGCAGAAGATGGCCTAGGTCCTTGGGCCCCTGCACTTGTGTGGGAGACCAGGAGGAGGATCCTGGCTTTGAATCAGCGCAGCTCCTGCCATTGTGGCCGTGCGCCTCTGCTTCTCAAGTAAATAAATCTTAGGAAAAAAAAAAATCAACAATCATGTAAACATACATATACACACTTGTGGGTACTTCAAAAAGTTTATGGAAAATGCTTATTTTGAGAAAATGATTTCAAATATTTTTGCATAAAAACTTTAAATTCTATTTTCCAGGGACTTTGGTAATAGCTTTTTGAGATACATTCCACATACCATATAATTCACTCATGTACACAATAAATACGTATATCAGACAGTTGTGTAACCATTACCACAATCAACTTTACAGATGCCCTTTTTAGCTATCCCCCCAGTTCTTCATCTCCCTAAACCACTAAGCTCTAGTCAACTACTCATCTTTGTCTCAGATTTCTATTCTGAGTAATTCATGTAAATGGAATCATACAACAAGTGGTCTTCTTGGGACTATGGCTTTCACTTAACATAGTGTTAAAGGTTTACCAGTAATGAATGGTCGGCCTCAGCAGCTTACCATGGCTGTGCTAACAGCAGCAGTCTTCTTTTTCTTCTCCCCTGTATGTGTCAGGCCATTACTCTTGTTCTAAAGAAACAGAAACACATTCATTCTTTCCATTCCTGAAGATTTTTCTGTAGAGCTGGTGGCAGTTTCCTGGAGTATGGAGATCATGTCTGGTGAGTAAAATGATCTGTGCAGCCAATGCTGCGAGCTGGGAAAATGCCAGTGATGTCGTACAATTCTCAGCAATTTTTTCTTCTCTCTTTTTTTTGTTGTTGCTGCTGGGAGACTTACATGAAGACCGAGGGCAGAACTAACCATTACTGTCCTAGGCCAGCCAGTGGACAGTGAGGTGCAAAAGGACGGTTACAGTGCAGACGGCAGGGTGGAAGCAGAGCAGACGGCTTCCTGCCGAGCAGCTGGCTGTGGAAGCCGCTCCAGGAGCCTGCAGTCTTCCCACTTGGAAGCAAACACCAGATGTGTCTCACACGCAGTGTGAGTCTCATGCTCAAGAAAGGTTTCAAGAGTAGGAGGAACTCTTCCCTATGTATTACCTGCATTATCAGGTAATAAAGAGCTCCCAGAGAGGGGGGGGGGAATAATTAAAAGAATCAAGAAGTATAGGATTCTGATAAAGCAAAAGTGAATCAAGACCTAAGTTAGGAAGGATGGGAAGAAAACACTCAAGTGTCAAGTACATAAAATGTAGGAAGCTCTGACCTCAAGAGAGATCTATACCTTCTAGGCAAGGAACATACCATGCTCCATGGAGACAAGATAAAACAGATCTGAAAATGCAAGAAGCTATACTACTAGAGTCACAGGAGAGGCAGGAGGCTTGTTCCTTGTGTTAGGTTCTAGAAAATAAGCAACAGTAGAGATTCTAGAGGGGCTAGTTTGAAGTAATCTATTTTTGGGCCCTGGAAGGCATGGTAGAAGAGGGTAAAGTCCTATTTAGGTAGGAGAGGAAAGTGTAAAATGAGCCATCTTCCTAGAGATTGTATCCAAGACCCTTTGAAACTCCCTAAATCAAACCTGTGCACTGCCCATTCCTACTGAACCAGGTAAGTGAAGCATCTTTCAAAGATGTATGATTCAGGTCTCACATGTGGCACAGCAGGTAAAACTGCCTTTTGCATAAGGGCACCAGTTCGTGTCCCAGCTGCTGTGCTTTGCACCCAACTCCATGGTAACGACCTGGGAAAGCAGTCAAGGATGCCCCAAGTGCTTGGGCCCCTGCCACTCATTTGGGAGACTGGATGGAGCTCCTGGCTTCAGCCTGGCCCTGTCCTGGCTGTCATGGCCTTCAGCAGTAAACCAGCAGATGGAAGATCTCTGTCTCCCCATGCCTCTCTCTCTGACTTTTAAATACATACAGAAATCTTTAAAAAAAAAAAAAAAAAAAAAAGTGTGATCTGGAAAGCATTGTTTTCAGTTTCCTATCAAGATTTATGGTAAGTAAGAAAAAGGGGCGTATAATACAATCCCCATTTCTGCACAAGAGTTAGAGTTACTGGAAGTATGGGCTGTGGCCTCAGGTTGTTCATTCAGTGAATCTCACAAAGATGAAAATGTTTGCCTGTAGATCAGCTAACTTGTCAGTGAGGCACATATGGATGAGGAAAGGGATAAATGCCCAGGGAATACATGAAATGGGTTTTGTGTGATGTGGGGAAAAATTAGAAGTCTAGAAGGTACCTAATATTTTCCCAGAAGAAAATAC